>NC_091381.1:197500-227500 GCF_038502225.1 Cherax quadricarinatus
CACACCACACACACACCACACACACACCACACACACACCACACACACACCACACACACACCACACACACACACCACACACACACCACACACACACCACACACACACCACACACACACACACACACACACACACACACACACACACACACACACACACACACACACACACACACACACCACACACACACCACACACACACACACACACACACACACACACACACACACACACACACACGCATGAAGAAAGGTTAAGGGAAATTTGCCTGACGACACTAGAGGACAGGAGGGTCAGGGGAGACATGATAACGACATATAAAATACTGAGCGGAATAGACAAGGTGGACAAAGACAGGATGTTCCAGGGAGGGGACACAGAAATAAGAGGTCACAATTGGAAGTTGAAGACACAGATGAGTCAGAGAGATATTAGGAAGTATTTCTTCAGTCATAGAGTTGTCAGGCAGTGGAATAGCCTAGAAAGTGATGTAGTGGAGGCAGGAACCATACATAGTTTTAAGACGATGTATGATAAAGCTCATGGAGCGGGGAGAGAGAGGACCCAGTAGCAACCGGTGAAGAGGCGGGGCCAGGAGCTAGGACTCGACCCCTGCAACCACAAATAGGTGAGTACAAATAGGTGAGTACACACACACACACACACACACACACACACACACACACAGGCAAGAAGGGAGGCCCAACGACAATACGAAAATGACAGCAGCGAAATCCAAATCTGACCCGAAGCTGTTGTACAGCCACATCAGGAGGAAAACAGCAGTTAAGGACCAGGTAATCAGGCTGAGGAAGGAAGGAGGGGAGATCACAAGAAATGAGCGCGAAGTGAGTATTCTCCTGAAGCGGCTCTGGTCCTTGACATTGCTGGCAGTGACACAATCAAGTAACGTTGCACAAGCAGTATATCTCTACTTTGTCCAGATTTTGCATATATTTCTTCCAAACCTTTAATGCTTTCATTTGTACTCAAACTCAACAATCCCTTTCGTCTGGACGATAACAAATGTTCGGTAATTTACTGTTTTCCACTCAGTAATTTCCAGGATCTCCAATATTTGGACAATAAAGTATTGGAACTTTCCAGATATAGAAAGTTCCAGTACTTATTCCATCGTGAATATACTGTTTTAAACTCCATCCCTTACATAGTTGAAGTTCTCCAGCCTGCACCAGCGCTCTCATTGTCAATCTATGGCAGCAAGGCCTTATCAACTACATGTTCTTTTTCTTCACCATTCATACACCTCTGCATCAGACCTGTTATAATCTTTCTTTATTCGTATTTGATCTGTAGAACTGGTATGCAGGCAGTGGAACTCTGCTACGGTCGTTACTTTTGGGCAACTAGGTACGTCAGGCCATGATCCTTCCCGTTACCGACTCATTGCTCTCACTAGTTCTATCTGTAAAGTAAAAGAACTCTAAAAGCAGACTAATGTGGTAGCAGGAGACACAACCGAATATCTCCACATCATTTCGGATACAGAAGAGGCCGTTCTGCTATTAATCCATAAAATGGGCTCTCAGTGTATATTGTTAATGTCTGCCGAAGGTCAGTTTATTTTTCACTCAGAAAAAAAAGGACACGATTCAATATGACATTATCATATCTTGTCTTTGGTCTTTTCTTGTGGCCTAAGGAGCCAGTTCCTAGTTTTTATTAAAGCTTTCAAGACTTACAGACACTCGTGTTAGGATCAATAACTTCTCTTCAGTCTATGTTCAAATAGAAGGCATTCTGCAAGGGTGTCTTCTGAGCACATGCTTGCTTTTATTAGCTATTACTGGTGTAGATTCAAATAATATCTCAGATAATTTTATCCGCTTTATTGCCTCTTTACCAACTTGTTTCAAAATTTAATGCAAGCTATTCAGATGATCGACTTCTCGCATCCAATCGTCTTTTCACATTCAACTCTGACTGTGTCGCCACTTCAGCAAGTATAATGACATAGTCTTTTGCCGGGTTCCTGGTTATTTTAGTATCCAGGGTAAGGCAGATGCTTCGCGATTCACAGCCCAGGACCTGTCCACCTCTTCAAAGATATTAACTCTATTCAGACAATTTTCCTGCTTTATCTAAGACCAATGTCGCTGGCTCATGTTAGAAAATAATAAGTTGTTTGTGTTTAAACCACAGATGGGTTCTTCATCGACTTCATTTCATCGTTTTCGTGTGGGGGAAACGATTCTTACATGATTGTGCAATGATCATACAAGACTGACACTTGGCTATCTCATGAAGAGAATAGACCAACAAGCGCTAGAATACATCATCGCAACAAAGGAAGTGACGAGACTAATAAAAGAGTTTGACTTAACAAAAGCAATGGAACTAGACTGCCTATCCCATGTGTACTGAAAGAAACACAACCACTGTGTGACCCCAGTAGCAAAGTTCTTCACTCAATATCTTCGATCTGGGCAGCTGCCATAAAAATGGGAAAAAGGCCAATATATGAAAATGAGGATTGACAGGAGGCAGTGATTTACAGGACAGTACCTTTAACGTACATTTTTTTTTTAAATACTCTGGAGAATATTATAAGGAAAAGAACATTAGTACTTTTGGAGAAAAGATTCTTTAAACCAAACCAAAACGGATTTGGGGATGAAAATTCTTGTCTTGCGATCTTGATGGAGTTTAAGACAGAGTCACAGGGATAAAACAAGAAAGACAGGGTTAGGTAGTTTGCCCTTCTAGGACTGCTAGAAAATATTCATTGCAGTAACATATTGGTTAATAGACCAGAAATTATTAAAATTATTAAAAGACAGGGTGCTCCAGTGGTCCAGGGAATAGAAATATAAACACATATGCAGTATAATATGATCCTTTATTGACAACGTTTCGCCCACACAGTTGGCTTTTTCAAGTCACAAACAGATCTACCTGGGGTGGAAGGTACGCGAGTATTTATATTCAGGTTCAGAATGCTAAGGTCAGGTGGAGAATGCTGCATCTGATGATGTACCGAGTGGGGTTATAAAGTGTAAAATCTTGGGTAGCTTGGAAGGGAGATTGGATAAGTATGGAAGTAGACCTTCTGCAGTGTTCCTCCATTCCTATGTTCTTATTGGGGATAGCGATGAAGAAGTTTCTTGGCAAGTGGTTCAGCTATGTTATAGAAGCTTGCGTATTGGTGTTCTGAAATTGGTGTTCTGAAATACGTGTTCCGAAATACGTATTTCAGGACACCAATACGCAAACAGGTCTGACAATCCAAGGAATGCCTGTGTTCAACGCTGTAATTCACACAACCATTTAATAAACTACAGAAACTCAAGACTTATCGCCACAGAAGACAACACTCAATACCGAAGAACCCTGGAATCATCGCTTATCTCTATATCCAACAATTTCAACCAGAACAACGGCTTCTATAACATAGCTGAACCACTTGCCAAGAAACTTCTTCATCGCTATCCCACATAAGAACATAGGAATGGAGGAACACTGCAGAAGGTCTGCTCACATACTTACCCAATCTCCCTTCCAAGCTACCCAAGATTTTAGACTTTATAACCCTACTCGGTACATCATCACGTTGTCAATAAAGGATCACATTATACTGCATATGTGTTTATATTTCCATTGTGTCGGTATTTTATACCATTTATTTCCATCAATCCAGGGAATACTTTAAGGAGAAATTGCATATTAACATTAAGACATGAAACTTCAGCATGGAAGAAGATAACTATTGGGGTCTTACAAGGATCAGTATTACAACCGCTACAGTTCCTAAGCTACCAGAGAAAAAAAAGCAAATTTGACAAGAAGTCGTCACACTGATCATATTCTCTGAGAAAAAAAAAAGTTGACAGTATATATAAGGTATGAAAGTACAAATATTTCTTTCATGACCCTGAATAAATATACATTAAGTACCTTGTACACGTCATATATAAAATCCCTGCAGCTCCAGCCTGCAGCCCCAGCCTGCAGCCCCAGCCTGCAGCCCCAGCCTGCAGCTCCAGCCTGCAGCTCCAGCCTGCAGCCCCAGCCTGCAGCCCCAGCCTGCAGCCCCAGCCTGCAGCTCCAGCCTGCAGCTCCAGCCTGCAGCTCCAGCCTGCAGCTCCAGCCTGCAGCTCCAGCCTGCAGCCCCAGCCTGCAGCCCCAGCCTGCAGCCCCAGCCTGCAGCCCCAGCCTGAAGCCCCAGCCTGCAGCTTCAGCCTGCAGCTCCAGCCTGCAGCCCACACATAGGCATAGATAAATAAATGTATTGTTAAAATAAAGAGATTTGTCACCATCTTAGTCCTGTTTCAAAAAAAAGACATGAGCATGAACAAAAGACTTTGAGATTAGAAGTTAATGTTAACGCATGAGAGTGAACCATAAGAGATAGTGACATGACAAATGTTAAATGCATAACTGAGCCATTTAGATATTAGAAAGTGTTTTTCAGTGCTAAGGAAGAGATAAAAAATTACCTATTATGTATATGAGACACCAAGGTTAGTGGAGAACTAAACCAGCCATATGAAGGTTAAGAGGCGAGACCCAAGAGCTACAGCTCAATACTCACTAAGACAAACTCTCTGAGTACATACAACCACCCCCACAAACATACTTCATACGTGCCTATCAGTTTCACGCACCTGACGACCCAACTGCTTCTTGACTTAAGGATGAAAGTTGAGCGTCTCGCAGCACCTCCGCCGCTGTTACACTTTCGCCTTCGTCTTGCGGTATATGGGTCAGTGATGTGCGGACGGGGGAAGGGGGGAGGGGGCAGCGACCCACATAACAGGTTAAGTCGAGAGTTACCTGCCCCGCTGCCTCTCTCAACCACCTATTGTACTTTTTCTTTCCATTAACACAAAATTTATCCATTTTTTTCTCGTTTTATGCACTATATTGGTCTTTTCTATAATTCAGAACTAGAAGATGTGCAAAAATCAACCACGTAAGACTACGTCAGCTGGGCAGTACTGAGAGAATATAAAGCTTAAGACAATAGAATCTCGCCTTAGTGGCCCTGACGCTTGACCAGGTTGTCGGTACAGTCGAGAGTCGCGTGCTTCATTTTCCTCCTCGACTGCAGTAAATCAAGGGGTACCTTCAGAGCAAGTCTAGGGAAATCTGGCCTCTACGGCCACAGGGTGCCGCTGCTGAGGGCCACTCGTGAGCAAAGCGCCTGTAGCTGCTGGCTGACGGTGGCCACACAGTGGGAGGTGAGCAGTACGCTTTTGGCTCCAATTCTCTAGCCGCTCATACATGTCTAATACTCCAGTCATTACAACGATCTAATCATATATATATATATATATATATATATATATATATATATATATATCTATATATATATATATATATATATATATATATATATATATATATATATATATATATATATATATATATATATATATATATATATATATATATATATATATATATATATATATATATATATATATATATATATATATATATATATATATATATATATATATATATATATATATATATATATATATATATATATATATATATATATATATATATAAATATATATGTGCAAAACAACCACTATGAAAGAGTAGTGAAATTCCAAGCGCATTGGAAGGAACTATGTTCCTTGACAATGTGAGTAGTCACGAAAGCGCTTGGAATTTCACTACTCTTTCATAGTGGTTGTTTTGCATATTTTAAAATCACCTGTTTACTGTGATCTTATTGCACACACACACACACACACACACACACACACACACACACACACACACACACACACACACACACACACACACACACACACACACACACACATATATATATATATATATATATATATATATATATTCTTTCATTCAACACATCAGCCGTATCCCACCGAGGCGGGGTGGCCCAAAAGGAAAAACAAAAGTTTCTCCTTTTACATTTAGTAATATATACAGGAGAAGGGGTTACTAGCCCCTTGCTCCCGGCATTTTAGTTGCCTCTTACAACACGCATGGCGTACGGAGGAAGAATTCTGTTCCACTTCCCCATGGAGATAAGAGGAAATAAACAAGAACAAGAACTAGAAAGAAAATAAAAGAAAACCCAGAGGGGTATGTATATATACGCTTGTACATGTATGTGTAGTGTGACCTAAGTGTAAGTAGAAGTAGCAAGATGTACCTGAAATCTTGCATGTTCATGAGACAGAAAAAAGGACACCAGCAATCCTACCATCATGTAAAACAATCACAGGCTTTCGTTTTACACTCACTTGGCAGGACGGTAGTACCTCCCTGGGCGGTTGCTGTCTACCAACCTACTACCTATATATATATATATATATATATATATATATATATATATGTATATATATATATATATATATATATATATATATATATATATTAGCAGGTATAGGTCAGCAATAGAGATAATTAGGAGGAAGGGTGGGAAACCTGTCATATGTAGCATTTTGCCTAGGAGAGGAGTTGGAAATGAATGGTTGTCCAGAGCAATTGGTGTCAATTGCTGGCTGGACAAATACTGTAAGGAAAATGCGGTAACATTCATTGACAACTGGGACCTCTTCTATGGCAGAAATGACATGTATGCCAGGGATGGGGTTCACTTATCTAGGTGTGGGGTGGGAGCACTGGCCAACGCAGTGGAGGGAGCTGTTAGGTCTTAAACTAGGAATAGTTAGTGGTATGGGTTTTTGCGGGAAAACTGTGAAGTCTCAGGGTAGTAATATGAGTACTAGGAGAACTAGTAATAGGCAAAATGAGGTGGATATTGGAAAGCCAGTGGCACTAATTGACAAGGACAGTAATAGGTTTAGTGGAATAACAGAAAGGAGCAGGAAGGATAAAGAGAGAGGAGGGTCTTTAAGTATTTATTACACAAATAGTCGCAGTGCTAGGAATAAGATGGACGAGTTGCGACTAGTTGCTAGTGCAGGTAACATAGATGTATTTGCCATTACTGAGACGTGGTTTAATTCAAAAAGTCGGGACATGCCTGCAGAATGTCACATTCAGGGTTTTAAATTGTTCCAAGTAGATAGAAGTATCGGGAAGGGGGTGGGGTGGCATTGTATGTCCGAGATCGCTTGAACTGTTGCATAAAAACGGGTATTAAGTCTGAAGTAACACATACAGAGTCTGTTTGGATAGAATTTTCAGAGGGGCATGAAAAATTAACTTTAGGTGTGATATACCGTCCCCCAAATTTAGATAGGGACCAGGGGAGACTACTATGGGAGGAAATTGTTAGGGCCACAAGGCACGATAATGTAGTAATTCTAGGAGACTTTAACTTTAGTCATATTGATTGGAATTTCTTGACTGGGAATTTAGAATCATACGACTTCTTAGAAGTAGTTCAGGATTGATTTTTGAAGCAGTTTGTGACAGAACCTACAAGGGGTAATAACCTGCTTGACTTAGTTCTGGCAAACAATGAATCCCTTGTTAATAATTTGGAAGTTTCAGAGGAACTGGGTGCTAGCGACCACAAATCAATTACATTTAGAATTGAATGGAAGTATGATGGTAGGGATAACTCAGTAACAGTCCCAGATTTTCGCTTAGCAGATTACGATGGGCTTAGAGAACACTTATCATCTGTTGACTGGGGTAACGAAGAGAGCTATCAATATGACAGTTTTCTGAACACAATACATGCTGCTCAAAGAACGTTTATCCCTTATAAAGAAATTAGATCAAATAGAAATGACCCAAAATGGATGAATAATAGGCTCAAATATCTACTAGGGCATAAGAAAGGAATTTATAGGCGTATCAAAAGAGGCGAGGGTCATCTTATGAATCAGTATATTGACATTAAGAGGGACATTAAAAAGGGGATAAGAAAAGCTAAAAGGGACTATGAAATTAAAGTTGCTAGGGATTCTAAAACTAACCCAAAAAGTTTTTTCCAGGTATATAGAACAAAAGTCAGAGATAAGATAGGTCCCCTTAAAAATAACTATGGGCATCTTACTGACAAAGAGAATGAAATGTGCTCGATTTTAAATAATTATTTTCTCTCGGTTTTTACACAGGAAGACACTAATAATATTCCGGTAATTAATTTTTATAGTGGGCCAGAAGAAGATAAATTATGTAACATCACAGTCACTAGCGAAATGGTTGTGAAGCAGATAGACAGACTGAAGCAAAATAAGTCACCGGGTCCTGATGAGGTTTTTTCAAGGGTTCTAAAGGAATGCAAAATGGAAGTCTGTGAACCATTAACTAATATTTTTAATTTATCTCTTCAAACAGGTGTAGTGTCTGATATGTGGAAGATGGCTAATGTAATTCCTATTTTTAAAACAGGGGACAAGTCGTTACCGTCAAATTACCGCCCAATAAGCCTGACCTCAATTGTAGGCAAATTACTAGAGTCAATTATAGCTGAGATTATAAGAAGCCATCTCGATAAGCATAGCTTGATTAATGATACTCAGCATGGATTCACAAGAGGCCGGTCTTGTCTAACTAATTTATTAACTTTCTTCAGTAAAGCTTTTGAGGCTGTTGACCACGATAAAGAATTTGATATTATTTACTTAGATTTTAGTAATTCATTTGATAGAGTTCCGCACCAAAGACTGTTGAAGAAAGTAGCAGCTCATGGCATTGGGGGAAAAGTGCTCTCGTGGATCGAATCATGACTCACAGACAGGAAGCAGAGAGTGTCCATAAATGGGGTTAAATCCGAGTGGGGAGCAGTAACAAGTGGCGTTCCACAGGGATCAGTCTTGGGCCCGTTGTTGTTTATAATATATATCAATGATCTTGATGAAGGAATTACTAGTGATATGAGCAAATTCGCCGATGACACGAAGATAGGTAGGATAATTGATTCAAACGTAGATGTTAGGGAACTTCAGGAGGATTTAGACAAACTCTACTCTTGGTCAGAAAAGTGGCAGATGCAGTTCAATGTAGATAAATGCAAGGTTCTGAAGCTCGGGAGTGTCCATAACCCTAGCACTTATAGGCTAAATAATGTAGAACTTAGCCATACAGATTGCGAAAAGGACTTGGGAGTTATGGTAAGCAGCAACCTTAAACCAAGACAGCAATGCCTAAGCGTACGTAATAAGGCAAATAGATTACTGGGATTTATATCAAGAAGTGTAAGCAACAGAAGTCCAGAGGTCATACTGCAGCTTTATACATCATTAGTAAGGCCTCACCTAGATTATGAAGGTCAATTCTGGTCTCCATATTACAGAATGGACATAAATTCGTTAGAAAACATTCAGTGTAGGATGACTAAATTAATATATAGCATTAGAAATCTTCCTTATGAAGAAAGATTGAAGACTCTTAAGTTACATTCACTTGTTAGACGAAGAATGAGGGGAGACCTGATCGAAGTGTATAAGTGGAAGATAGGTATTAATAAAGGGGATATTAACAGGGTCTTGAGGATATCTCTCCAAGAGAGAACCCGCAGTAATGGATTTAAATTAGATAAGTTTAGATTTAGAAAGGACATAGGAAAGTATTGGTTTGGAAATAGGGTAGTTGATGAGTGGAACAGTCTACCTAGTTGGGTTATTGAGGCTAGGACTTTGGGTAGTTTCAAATTTAGGTTGGATAAGTACATGAGTGGGAGGGGTTGGATTTGAGTGGGACTTGCACATCGGAGCTTGTTTCTTGGGTGGCATTGAAAATTGGGTTGGTCAAATGTTTGTTGGTGGGATGAATTGGGGGGGACCTGCCTAGTATGGGCCAACGGGCCTGTTGCAGTGTTCCTCCTTTCTTATGTTCTTTTTTTTTTATTATTATCACACTGGCCGATTCCCACCAAGGCAGGGTGGCCCGAAAAAGAAAAACTTTCACCATCATTCACTCCATCACTGTCTTGCCAGAAGGGTGCTTTACACTACAGTTTTTAAACTGCAACATTAACACCCTTCCTTCAGAGTGCAGGCACTGTACTTCCCATCTCCAGGACTCAAGTCCGGCCTGCCGGTTTCCCTGAATCCCTTCATAAATGTTACTTTGCTCACACTCCAACAGCACGTCAAGTATTAAAAACCATTTGTCTCCATTCACTCCTATCAAACACGCTCACGCATGCCTGCTGGAAGTCCAAGCCCCTCGCACACAAAACCTCCTTTACCCCCTCCCTCCAACCCTTCCTAGGCCGACCCCTACCCCGCCTTCCTTCCACTACAGACTGATACACTCTTGAAGTCATTCTGTTTCGCTCCATTCTCTCTACATGTCCGAACCACCTCAACAACCCTTCCTCAGCCCTCTGGACAACTTATGTTCTTATGTTCTTATAAGTATATGAGTGGGAGGGGATGGATTTGAGTGGGACTTGCACATCAGAGCTTGTTTCTTGGGTGGCATTGAAAATTGGGTTGGTCAAATGTTTGTTGGTGGGATGAATTGTAAAGGACCTGCCTAGTATGGGCCAACAGGCCTGCTGCAGTGTTCCTCCTTTCTTATGTTCTTATGTTCTTATATATATATATATATATATATATATATATATATATATATATATATATATATATATATATATATATATATATATATATATATGTATATATATATATATATATCTATATATATATATATATATATATATATATATATATATATATATATATATATATATATATATATATATATATATATTTATTTATTATCACACTGGCCGATTCCCACCAAGGCAGGCTGGCCCGAAAAAGAAAAACTTTCACCATCATTCACTCCATCACTGTCTTGCCAGAAGGGTGCTTTACACTTCAGTTTTTAAACTGCAACATTAACACCCCTCCTTCAGAGTGCAGGCACTGTACTTCCCATCTCCAGGACTCAAGTCCGGCCTGCCGGTTTCCCTGAACCCCTTCATAAATGTTACTTTGCTCACACTCCAAAAGCACGTCAAGTATTAAAAACCATTTGTCTCCATTCACTCCTATCAAACACGCTCACGCATGCCTGCTGGAAGTCCAAGCCCCTCGCACACAAAACCTCCTTTACCCCCTCCCTCCAACCTTTCCTAGGCCGACCCCTACCCCGCCTTCCTTCCACTACAGACATACACTCTTGAAGTCATTCTGTTTCGCTCCATTCTCTCTACATGTCCGAACCACCTCAACAACCCTTCCTCAGCCCTCTGGACAACAGTTTTGGTAATCCCGCACCTCCTCCTAACTTCCAAACTACGAATTCTCTGCATTATATTCACACCACACATTGCCCTCAGACATGACATCTCCACTGCCTCCAGCCTTCTCCTCGCTGCAACATTCTTCACCCATGCTTCACACCCATATAAGAGCGTTGGTAAAACTATACTCTAATACATTCCCCTCTTTGCCTCCAAGGACAAAGTTCTTCGTCTCCACAGACTCCTAAGTGCACCACTCACCCTTTTCCCCTCATCAATTCTATGATTCACCTCATCTTTCATAGACCCATCCGCTGACACGTCCATCAATCAGTCCATCAATCTTGAATATTCAAGATTGATGGACTGACAACATCGACTCAAGGCTGAGGGACTGATTACCTCATTCTCCTCCTGTTCTTCAAGATTCTCCTTTGTATGGACTGATGAAGCCACTGTGTGGCGAAACGTTTCCTCAATAAAGATACCCAAGAGTTGCACATGTGTCTAATTTATCAACATGTCGGTTCTCTGAACCATTGATCTACAAAGAACATCCTTGCCAAATAAGGGTGGATAAGGAGTTCGAGGTGCAGTTCGTAAACTTACAGTCCGACGCTCTGCTCTCAACGCTAAACCTCTCCTCTAATGGGAAGGATTCAGAATTCTCACTGTATTACATTCCACCAGAGGCACCAACTGTAATCTTTGGGTTAGAGTTAGGTTACAGTAACCTTTGGGCTACAGTTAGGTTACAATAACCATTGGGTTACAGTTAGGTTACAGTTGGTGCTTTTGATGGAATGTAATACAGTGAGTATTACTAATGAGTCCTTCCTATACGAAATTTGGGTTAGCCTAGAGGGTAGAGAGCCTACCCTCTAGGCTAACCCAATTTACGGACCACGGTTCGAGCCCCTCGTCCACCCTTCTGTTTAGCTATCTATATAGTCATGATGTTTGACCAGCCAGAATTCTGGAGAGGTCTATTAACAGCTGTTAACTGGGACGTGTGCGCACTCCGAGGCCCGTCAATCAACTTTAAATGATACATTCGTTTATTAAGAATCTTCAGGAGATGAGCAGAAAAAATTAGTCACTGTCTGTTGCAAAAGATCGGGTCCCGGTCAGTGGTCATACACTGACCTTTGCAAGATTCCGGTTGCTGGTACCTTCTAACCTGTGATGCACTCGGTTAAGGCTCTGTGCTAGCAATTCGAGGATCGTTACTCCGTAACATGGCAAATTGGTTTGATCCATAATGCATTTCATTCTATCAAATTGCATTTAAGTATTAAAATGCACCAACGCACAATTTTTTTGCACAGAGGTTTTCACTGCAGGAAACTTGATTGTTCTGCAACAAAGTTAACTCCATTTGAAAATTGTATTTCATTAAATTTCATTGATATACAACGAAGTGCATTATATTGTTTTCGTAATAAATTGCATTGCTTCGACTCTCTCAGAGGAGTGTTTCACTGTATTCCCTACTTTTTGTTACATTGTTGTGCCGTGGGCGGCCGTGTTGATATGCAGCGGCTGGTGGGTGGGTGGGCGGAGCGTGTCGGCAGCCAGGCCCCGCCCACGAGGGCCAAGGAGGGCGGCTAGGGGCGTGCAGCGACAGTGCGAGAGTGGCCGGGGCTGTGTAGAGATCGGCCCTTATTCTGTCTGTCAGTGTGTGTGAGTGTGTGTCCGCGGAGTCTTACACTGAGACCGACGGCCAACGCACCACGACCAGACATCTACACACAGGTACAACACCACTTGCCTGGGAACTTTTATTTACATGCGATCATATGAATATTAGAAAGCGTTTTATGTATTTTTTGTGCTTTCTAGTACCAGGGGGCAATGATGGCTTGTACTTCGAAGTGATCTTCCATGTCAGCGATATGATTTTGTTGTACATGATCGGTTCAGCGCCTCCACTCCCCTTCTCAGAGCAGGTCTTCTAAATTGGAAAGAATTATACCAGCAATAAACACTATTAAGAAACCCAGATATAAAATAAATATATGCAAATAAGATCACAGTAAACAGGTGATATCACAATATGCAAAATAACCACTGTGAAAAAATAATAGAATTCAAAGCACTTTCGTGATTTCTCATATTATCAAGGAGAAATGTGAACAGATTTTTACTTATGAGAAGCAAAATGTAACGAGCAAACCTGCTAGAGTGCTAAATATACTTGCTATGCACAGCCGTATTTTTTATAGAATTATTTCAAAATGGAATATATTTCTTGAGTCCTGACGCGGTGTGCAAGAGTTACCTGTCACAATAAATGTTAACAAGACAGAAATATGTGTGTGTGTGTGTGTGTGTATGTGTGTGTGTGTGTGTGTGTGTGTGTGTGTGTGTGTGTGTGTGTGTGTGTGTGTGTGTGTGTGTGTGTGTGTGTGTGTGTGTGTCTGTGTGTGTGTGTGTGTGTGTGCGTGCGTGTGTGTGTGTGTGTCTGTGTGTGTGTCTGTGTGTGTCTGTGTGTTTCGAAATGCCGATGGTCTCTGGCTAGAAGAGAGTGAAAATTGTTTTTGTATGTTGTTGATGGTCACTGCCCTGGTCTCTTGTGCACTGCAACTCCCCCCCTACCACCCACCACCACCGTAACCACCACCACCCCCACCACCACCACCCCCACAACCACCACCACCACCACCACCATCACCACCACCACCACCACCACCACCACCACCACCACCACCACCACCACCACCACCACCACCACCACCCCCCCCACCCCCACCACCCCCACCACCCCCACCCCCACCACCACCACCACCACCACCACCAACACCACCCCCCCCACCACCACCACCACCACCACCACCACCACCACCACCACCACCACCACCACCACCCCCACCCCCCCCCCCCCCACCCCCACCCCCACCCCCACCCCCACCCCCCCCACCACCCCCACCACCCCCCCCACCACCACCACCACCACCACCACCACCACCCCCACCACCACCACCACCACCACCACCACCACCACCACCACCACCACCACCACCACCACACCCCCCACCACCCCCCCCACCACCACCACCACCAACACCACCACCCCCACCACCACCACCACCACCACCACCACCATCCCCACCACCACCACCACCACCACCACCACCACCACCACCACCACCACCACCACCACCCCCACCACCACCACCACCCCCACCACCACCACCACCAACACCACCGCCCCCACCACCACCACCACCACCACCCCCACTACCACCACCACCACCACCACCACCACCACCACCACCACCACCACCACCACCAACCCCCCCACCACCACCACCACCAACACCACCACCCCCACCACCACCACCACCACCACCCCCACCACCACCACCACCACCACCACCCCCACCACCACCACCACCACCACCACCACCACCACCACCACCACCACCACCACCACCACCACCACCACCCGAACAACAAAAACACTAACTCCTTCCCTCTCCATCACTGAACGGTAGGGTTTTGGTTCAATTAATCAGGGTTACGTGACGAGAAACTTGGCATCCCCGTAGAGTGTATGGCAAGACGTGAGTGTCGGGCTCTCCTCTGTACCCATGAATCATCACTATCGAACGTCTTTCTGCAGAATGAGGAAAATGCACACTTACCTCACGCTTGAGCACCTGCTATTAGGGAATTCTGTTCTTCTGTGTGACCTTAAATATGTAATGCACCTGGTGTCTGTGTAGACTTTATTGGGATTTTATTATCAGCGAAGTGTCAGTGAAGAACCTGAAGGGAGGTGATAATTACTATGATGTCTGTGAATACCTACCAGAGACGTAATAATCACTGTGGTGTCTGTGAAGACCTTGAAAGGACGTAGTATTCACTGTGGTGTCTGTGAAGACCTTGAAGGGACGTAGTATTCTCTGTGGTGTCTGTGAAGGCCTTGAAGGGACGTTGTATTCACTGTGGTGTCTGTGAAGACTTTGAAGGGACGTAATATTCACTGTGGTGTCTGTAAAGACCTTGAAGGACGTAGTATTCACTGTGGAGTCTGTGAAGACCTTGAAGGACGTAGTATTCACTGTGGAGTCTGTGAAGACCTTGAAGGGACGTAGTATTCACTGTGGAGTCTGTGAAGACCTTGAAGGGACGTAGTATTCACTGTGGAGTCTGTGAAGACCTTGAAGGGACGTAGTATTCACTGTGGAATCTGTGAAGACTTCTGTGGTATATTAGGTGAATCTCTTATTGTAAAAGTTTTAAGAGTTTTAAGTCATTGTCATTTTCTTAAAATTTAAGAGATGTGATATTTTTAACAATTTACCTGACAGTTTATCTTAAATATTGTATGGTTGTATTTTTAACTGGTTTAAGGGTTTTTTATGCCATTCTGTTTTTGTTGTTATTTTGTTGTTAGGTGGTTCTTGGTGTACGAGCAATGAACGACCTTCACTCGAGTGTACGAGCAATGAACGACCTTCACTCGAGTGTACGAGCAATGAACGACCTTCACTCGAGTGTACGAGCAATGAACGACCTTCACTCGAGTGTACGAGCAATGAACGACCTTCACTCGAGTGTACGAGCAATGAACGACCTTCACTCGAGAGTACGAGCATTGAATGACCTTCACTCGAGTGTACGAGCAATGAACGACCTTCACTCGAGTGTACGAGCAATGAACGACCTTCACTCGAGTGTACGAGCAATGAATGACCTTCACTCGAGTGTACGAGCAATGAACGACCTTCACTCGAGTGTACGAGCAATTAACGACCTTGACTCGAGTGTACGAGCAATGAATGACCTTCACTCGAGTGTACGAGCAATGAATGACCTTGACTCGAGTGTACGAGCAATGAATGACCTTCACTCGAGTGTACGAGCAATGAACGACCTTCACTCGAGTGTACGAGCAATGAATGACCTTCAGTCGAGTGTACGAGCAATGAATGACCTTCACTCGAGTGTACGAGCAATGAATGACCTTCACTCGAGTGTACGAGCAATGAATGACCTTCACTCGAGTGTACGAGCAATGAATGACCTTGACTCGAGTGCACGAGCAATGAATGACCTTCACTCGAGTGTACGAGCAATGAATGACCTTCACTCGAGTGTACGAGCAATGAACGACCTTCACTCGAGTGTACGAGCAATGAATGACCTTGACTCGAGTGTACGAGCAATGAACGACCTTCACTCGAGTGTACGAGCAATGAATGACCTTCACTCGAGTGTACGAGCAATGAATGACCTTCACTCGAGTGTACGAGCAATGAACGACCTTGACTCGAGTGTACGAGCAATGAACGACCTTCACTCGAGTGTACGAGCAATGAACGACCTTCACTCGAGTGTACGAGCAATGAACGACCTTCACTCGAGTGTACGAGTAATGAATGACCTTTACTCGAGTGTACGAGCAATGAACGACCTTCACTCGAGTGTACGAGCAATGAATGACCTTGACTCGAGTGTACGAGCAATGAACGACCTTCACTCGAGTGTACGAGCAATGAATGACCTTCACTCGAGTGTACGAGCAATGAACGACCTTCACTCGAGTGTACGAGCAATGAACGACCTTCACTCGAGTGTACGAGCAATGAATGACCTTGACTCGAGTGTACGAGCAATGAATGACCTTGACTCGAGTGTACGAGCAATGAACGACCTTCACTCGAGTGTACGAGCAATGAACGACCTTCACTCGAGTGTACGAGCAATGAACGACCTTCACTCGAGTGTACGAGCAATGAACGACCTTCACTCGAGTGTACGAGCAATGAATGATCTTCACTCGAGTGTACGAGCAATGAACGACCTTCACTCGAGTGTACGAGCAATGAATGACCTTCACTCGAGTGTACGAGGAATAAACGACCTTGACTCGAGTGTACGAGCGTACTTCTACTACTGCTAATGTACTACTACTACTAATACTACTACTACTAATGTACTACTACTACTACTACTACCCTCAATACTACCGCCCCTTCTCTGGCCACCATCACTACAAAAGTTAACACTTCTGCTGTAGGTAATAGCCTACAGCTAAAGTTCAATAATAATACCAACATTGCTACCAACACCACCATTACAGGCAACACCAACATTACCACCAATATCAACTTCACCACTAATATCAACTTCACCACTAATATCAACTTCACCACCAATATCAACTTCACCACCAATATCAACTTCACCACTAATATCAACTTCACCACCAATATCAACATCACCACCAATATCAACATCACCACCAATATCAACATCACCACCAATATCAACTTCACCACCAATATCAACTTCACCACCAATATCAACTTCACCACTAATATCAACTTCACCACCAATATCAACTTCACCACCAATATCAACTTCACCACTAATATCAACTTCACCACTAATATCAACATCACCACCAATATCAACATCACCACCAATATCAACTTCACCACCAACATCAACATCACCACCAATATCAACATCACCACCAATATCAACATCACCAATATCACCACCAATATCAACATCACCAATATCACCACCAATATCAACATCACCAATATCACCACCAATATCAACATCACCAATATCACCACCAATATCAACATCACCAATATCAACATCACCAATATCACCACCAATATCAACATCACCAATATCACCACCAATATCAACATCACCACCAATATCAACATCACCACCAATATCAACATCACCACCAATATCAACATCACCACCAATATCAACATCACCACCAATATCAACTTCACCACCAATATCAACTTCACCACCAATATCAACATCACCACCAATATCAACATCACCACCAATATCAACATCACCACCAATATCAACATCACCACCAATATCAACATCACCACCAATATCAACTTCACCAATATCAACATCACCACCAATATCAACATCACCACCAATATCAACATCACCACCAATATCAACATCACCACCAATATCAACATCACCACCAATATCAACATCACCACCAATATCAACATCACCACCAATAACATCACTTCACCACTGTAAATAGATCATAAAATCCTACTGTCGACAATAAAGAAAATGTCTTCCAGAACAAGCTTATATCCCTGGATGAAACTTTAAACTCATGACCCAATAAAGGTAAACACAAGCGAAACGATGACCCAATAAAACTTGTTCTGTAACCTGTTATTTTCATCACCAAGTGTAAATGAAAGTTCTATGCGTCGTTCTAAGTTCAATTACATAATAAAACTATCACGAACTGCTTGTTTACAAACAGGTGTGGGAAAAGAGGAAAGGGAAGAGGATTGAAAGGGAGAGTTTTGATGAGAGGATGGAAGAGAAAGTAGAGATAAGGGTAGATTAAGGAGTGGTGAAGGGAGAGAAAAGAAGGGGAGGTTCGTATGTTAGACACAACGTGTATATACACTCTCGGTGTATATACACAGTGTTAAATACACAGTGTTATGCATCTACAGACATATGTTTCAGTGTATATTCTCTTGGTACTGTGCTGTAGCCATCAGTTGCTAAAGTACACTTTAATGGTAGTGCACGGGTGGCCTACATTCCTACTGACCCTCGTACAATAGAGAATATGAAACTATTAAGTTTGATACGAGGAAGATGAGGGGGTTGATCAAACTCCTCGGATCAACAGGCCTCCCAGCTTCTAGGCCAGTCTCTGATGAGAGGAAGTACAAAAGGTTACCTATTAAAAATAGGTGGATCCAGGTCCAGATTCTGCCACCTGTGTTATTAACAGGTGGGTCTTGGTCCAGGTAACACCACCCGTGCTACTAACTGGTGGATCTTGGTGCAAGTAACACCACCTGTGATTCTAAAAGATTGGTCTTGGTACAAATAATACCACCTGTGCTACTAACAGGTGGATCGTGGTACAAAAAACACCACCTGTGCTATTAACAGGTGGATCTTGGTACAAATGATACCACCTGTGCTACCAACAGGTGGATCGTGGTACAAAAGACACCACTTGTGCTACTAACAGGTGGATCTTGGTACAAATAACACCACCTGTGCAACTAACAGGTGGGTCTTCGTACAAATGACACCACCTGTGCAACTAACAGGTGGGTCTTGGTACAAATGACACCACCTGTGCTACTAGCAGGTGGATCTTGGTACAAATAACACCACCTGTGCAACTAACAGGTTGATCTTGGTATAAATAACACCAACTGTGCTACTAACAGGTGGATCTTGGTACAAATGACATTACCTGCGCTACTGACAGGTGGATGTTGGTACAACTAACACCCCCTGTGCTACAATACTCCATCATTAGTTTACAGTGTACACCTCCAGCCATCAGCTTCCCTTTCAGCAATATCAATGATAACATGGTCCTTCATTGCCCCTAACTCTTCTCCAACACATTCTCCAACTCGCTCTTCCACTAATACCCGACTCATTATCTATATCCTCTCCATAACACTTCTCTCCCAGCCCCAACACACTCCCCATTCCTCCCAACGCTCCTCCATCCCTTCCTCAGTTCACTAACCCATCATTTAGACTACTTACCACACCTTTTTTTTGGTCTTCCCCCACCATCATCACCTTTATATTATCTCCATCGTTGCTCACCTTGTATGATAACTCCCTTCACTTCCCTTCCCTCACCATCTGTCCATTCTCCTGCCAAACAACATTCCCATTTTTTTCATCATCTTATTTTTTCTTCCCATTTTATCATCTTCATCATCCTCTTCTGTTGCCTCTTCCTCTCCCAACTCTTTCTTCTCACCATACTCATTTCTCCCCATTCTCTACTCTCTTGAGCCTCATATCTCCCCACCCTTTACTCTTCCTTGCCTCTCATCCCTTCATTCTCACCTTTCCCTACTCTCCTCTTCACATCCTCTTTTGTCTTCAAAATCCCAATCCTCTTGATTTATTTCACCTTCATTCTCTTCCCTCTGTATTCTCTTTTTTTTCCATCCTTCCTTACTCCTCTACTTTCACTCCCACCACCCACACACCACTACCGTCTTCCCCTCCTCCCGATCCCATCCCAAGACCTTGCACATCCATCAGGGAGGAGTCTGTACACCTAGCCACCTGGTCCCATCTACGTCTGGCTGGCCTGATTTGACTAGTCTTTGTTCACTAGGGGTGGCCAGATCTAATCTGGCCATGTCTGGTCATTATTAGTCAGATCAGGTCAGTATTGCAAAGTTTGGTCAGAGTTGGTTAGTTCTGGTCAGCACTGTTCGATTAAGGTCACTGTTGATGAGATTTAGTTAACATTGGTTAGTTCTGGTCGGCACTGTTTAATTATGGTCATTGCCGAAGAGAGCTGATCAGCACTGGTCAGATCTATACAGTACTGGTCAGTATTGACCATTACTGGTGAGGTCTGGTCAGTATTGCTTAGTTTTGCCAGTAATAGTCAATTCTGGCTAGAATTTGTTAGTTCTGGTCAGACCTTGTCTGTTTTGGCAAATATTTATCAAGGTTTAGTTCTGGCCAGTACTCGTCTGTTCTGGTCAGCTACTGCGAGGTCTGGTTAGTACTGATCATTTCCCTCAGCACTGCACAGTTCTTTCAGAACTCATCAGTTCTTGTTAATACTGCTGAAGGTCTGCTTAGTATTGATGAGGTCAAGTCTGTACTAGCCAGACTTGGCCAGTACTTGTGAAGTCTGCTCAGGTGATGTTTCCTTACATATTGAAGTCTTTCAGTATAGTTTGAGGTTAATAAAGTTGCCTTTAACAAGCACACTGCAACTGAGTTGTAATGCATTATTCTTAAAATATGGTACACTGGTGGAAAAATGGGAGTGCAGGAGCATAGATTGATAGAGAAATATTTTGAATAGCTCCTCAAAGCTCCATTTGTTCCCCACAACAGTGCCACCCCACCTCTTTATACCTTCTCTTCTTATTACATGCAACCCTGTTGGGAATATCATATTTGTTATAGAGTTATTGTTATCTTTTTGGTAGCCATTATGTCTGTTCACACTTCTGCTATTTCTTCATTACGTTTAGCACTCTACATCTTTATGGCATATTATAACTGCACTGTTACTAGCTGACAAGTAGGTTTCAGTATCGTGATTAAGTGAGAATAGATGAAGGTAGTGTGAGAAGTTGGTAGAAACTTTAGTGAGGAATCAGGGGCCAGAATTGGCAGCAAAGCTTTTATCCCTGTTACCTGAGGATTAAGTGAGGTATCAGAGGTGAGACTGTCTATGGAAGTGTTGCTCCCTGACACCTGTGCACTTGGTGGGTTCTTAGTGTTCAACTATGTCTTTACATTAGTTCAGTTTTTTTCTGGAGAATATAATTGAACCTGGCGTGTCAGTGCCTTACAAAATTCTCATGTATCCTGTCTTTCCCCACTCCTGTTATCCTCTCTTCTTTATCCCCCACTTCCATTAACTTTCCGATGCAGAAAAGGAGAAAAGGGGAGGGAGGAGTGAGGGGTATTAGTTTAAGGAGTAGATATCCTTGTTGGGGAGAATAACGGGAGGATCTAGAGGTGGGATGGCCTGGGGCACAACACCTGCCCTCCTGGGGTTGGCCTGTGCTGCTCTAAATGTCATGACTTGCTCCTGGCCTTATAAGGGGGGAGGGAATAGTGGATAGGATAAAGCATAGTGAAGGTGTGTGGGATATCCGCTGACTCAGGGGATTACCAATAGACCCCTGGCTGTCTTCAAGAAGGCACTGGACAGGCACCTAAAGTCAATACCTGACCACCCGGGTTGTGGTTCGTACGTCAGTTTGTGTGGGGCCAGCAGTAACAGCTTGGTTGATCAGACCCTGATCCACCACAAGGCTTGGTCTCAGACCGAGCCGCGGGGGCGATGACCCCCGAAACCCTCTCCAGGTAAACTCAGTGTAATGTATATATTTCGTTGTTCATACAGTGGCGGTCATTTTACCAGAGACACTATATATGATGCCTAATCTATTGGCGTGATGTGAGTACTGATTTTAACGTCATGTCAGCACGCCGAGGTACCACGCTATCTAACGTAGCGCTGTTGTTCTTAATTTCCCCTACGTTTTATAGTTTAGAAAGAAAACTAATCATATCTAACCTAAACAAATTTTATAATATTTTTCTCCGTACAAGAAATGTACAGCAATTGACCCTAGAAATCGAGTAAGAAAATGTATAAAGCATAATGTAAAATGAAATATGGATTAGTCCACGACAACCCGTCCCTCACCAGCCTCTTCATTTTCCAGTGTTATTGCAGGACCTCAAATTCGCCACCAAATAAATTAATTAGTTTATTTTACTTTAGCCCAAAGTCCTCAGTATTTATGTATCGTTAACCAACGTTATCTGCATTACACAAACAGGAGACTTACATGTGGCTCCGCGGTCGGGTTAATTAAGTTTAATGCCTATCAACTAAAAGAGGGTCATTAAGGCTGCACGTCACCTGTATACAACCAGTCAAGAATATTTTGATTTTTAACATAGGATTAAGGTAAACTTCCATAGTATATACACTATTTGACATACACCTCTCGATGTATATAATGTTACCCTCAGCTGGGCGGTCCAGATGGTAGTAACAAGTTGAAGAGAAATTCTGTTGAGTGTAATGATGAGTTTTTAATATCATGAAGGCGGTAAATTGATTAATGTCAGGAAGGAACTTACAAACATATTTTTGAGTCAAGGCATGATAAAGACACAGTTATTCCTCTGAATAATAATAATTAATAATGATAATATAAAGAAGAAGAAGAGAGGAAGAAGAAAGAGGAAAATAACTAGAATGATAATAATTACAAGATAACTTTCTATTTCTCAGGCCACTGAGAAACATTCCCTCAGTAAGCCACGTGAAGCTGGTCACGTTTTTAATATTAAGAATAGCAAATCACTGTAACCTTACAATAATACAATCCAAACATAATACACAAAAGACAGTAAACCAATGTCAAAACAGAAAGAGAAAAATCACACTCTCTTTAATATCTTTAAACCATTGTTCCGGCTCACGTGAAAACAGTCTTTAATATTTAGAGTTATATGTCTGATCCAGTGAGACAGAATGTTAAATCTCGCAATAAGCGAATAAAGGATCGAGCCTGCAACCCTTCTTACCCCTATGATTCGCTTCTAATTCTCAGTACTGATATTTAATTTGCGTGCACTGATGTAGCTGGAGCCGCAGCCACCACGACACATAGTTACGGATATTGTTATTATTATTTTTAATTATTATTTATAGTATTATTATAATTATTATTAAGTTTATTCATTCTTTTCTAATAGGAATAATAAACTAATAATAATAATGAGACGACGAGGATGATTACGATACAGCAATTCGTGTGAAAACGTTCATTTTAGCACAGAAAAATTTAACAGGATAAGAGCTGATATCCTATTTCAGCTCATGTCAAAGCCCAGTCCTATCTTAAGTTTACTACTATGCCCAGGGATGCGACCAACAGTAGTTGACTGTACCTGTTTACTGCTAAGTGCACAGAGGCAGCAGATGCAAAGAAACATGCCCGACCTTTCCACCCTTGCAAGGGATCAAACCATGAGCCCTCGGTATGTGAATTGGACGCACTCTCAAATGGGCCACGAGACCAAGGATTATGATTACCGAGATGCCTGTAGGGACCTCAAGGAATATTTAGGAAAGTTTTATGATGCTAATAATTTAATGAGAATTTTAATTGATTACAATTATTTTAACTTGGCACGATAGTGTTTATTTGTGTTGAGTGTTTCTGTTCTTTGCTTTAATTGTTTATTAATTTTTACCAATGTTTTTATTGCGCGCGCGCGCGTGTGTGTGTGTGTGTTGTATTTATTATGACTAAAAGTACTGAGTGACCTACGCAGTCAAGGTGATCTAAAAATATCGCAGCAAACACTAGTTCTTTACGCTGCGGTAATACAAGAACGTTGCTCTGGACATTGCACCTTGTGTCGGGTGTGTGAGGTGAGGAAACTCCAAGAACTTGCTCGTCACATTAGACTAATGGCCAAAAGAAAAGAGCTGTATAACTGTGTTGATATAATTAGTAGTCTGGAGGACAGCGCTTCACCTGTGCCCTTCCCTCCCTTCTTCCTCCATCTCCCTTTACATTACCACTCCTCCTGATCTCATCCCTTCCCCCTCCCAGTATTACTCCCCTTATCCTAAGCTCTCGTTCGCTGCCCCCATGTCACTTCCGCTTCCCCTTGCATCTCCTCCTCCCTTCCAACTCCCCCTTCTTCAACTCCTCCCAGTCTTTATTTTCCCTTTATTTCTCAATATCCGTCATTGCTCGCCCCCTTGTGTTGCTGCACCTCCGCAGCACCTAGCGACGGAGCCTCCCACATAGCGGTATTGAACCTGGTGTCCTTGTGCTCACCCAAGCTTGTGAGGCAGGCTTCATATGGCCCTCTCGCCTACCACCCTCCTGTCAATGACTCAGACTGCCAAGCAAGTAACTTTATTTAGGCAAAGGTACACGTAAATACAATTATCATACATGTGTAAATTACCTACGATAACCCCCAAAAATGTCAAATGACATATTTCCACTGGGCTCCTTGTAATATCTTACTTAAACCTTAAAAGTTAAAACACCCAAGCAACTCATCTGTGTGTCAATCATTTACGTTAAAAAGAGATGTAATAGGAATAAGGCAAACTGAGTTATTTACATTAACACTAAAGAAATGATTAGTTTTGCATCTTTAAAATCTACTCGTAGAAGAGGTGTAGATGAACATAGCGCCATTATATCACTATATTTTGACACTGACGATATCAACTCAATCTCTCGAGGTTTAAGAATTCATGCACCACTAGAGATTACCCTTTCGGAAAGATAGGTAGTGGAGAGGAGGCAGCGAGATACCTAGATGCTGGTGAAGAGTCTTTGATCAAGGGAATAGGTGCTGACCTCTCTCTTCTTGCATCATACATGACTACCTCTCATCACATAGGGGTTACTTGGCTTCTTCTACATTACCTCTTCCCTTTGAAGATAAAAATTCTAATAATTATGGATCTTCTGTTGTCAGTCTATCGGTTTCCTGTTATCAGTCTTTATCCTGTTCATACTGTTGTCAGGTTATTCTAATAATAGTCTGCGTTTTCTATTCTCAGCCTCTACAATGATTTCAGTATGTTTGTTGCTGTCAGCCAGTGGCTTTTCCTAAGTCAGCCAGTGATATACCCGAAGTCAGCAAGTGATATACTCGTAACCAGCCAGTAACTTTCTTGTAGTCAGCCAATAACTTTCTCACAGTCAGCCAGTAACTTCTTCGTAGTCAGCCAGTAACTTTCTTGTAGTCAGCCAGTGGCTTACTAATAATCAGGTACCATAGACAGACGCATAATTAAGAGAATCGTACACAGTTTTATCATAGTAATTAATATGGATATGTCGCAATTATCTTTACGGAACATTGCTTCCTTCATTAAATTGATATCCAACTTACACGCCATCAGTGCAACAAAGAATATTGACTAAATTTGATTGCAAGAACGTAGACTGCAAGATAAAGAACCATCCTAGAAAAGTAGTACATAGCTTAAGATCAACTAACTGTTGTGTGGTATATGAACGAGTTTTCATTATTCACAATCCTGCAAAATCAGATCAATGTTAAGTTTATGGTGTTAAAGTATTTGCAGGCATTTTCTCCATTAATATCTTCAATATTTATGCTCCAGCTAATCAGTTTTAAATTGATGTTCTTTCAGATGTCAAATTTAACAAATTTGATAGCAACTTTAATAACTTAAATTCTTATATTATCAAAAGAATGATAGGATAATAATCCTTATTGAGTCCAGTATTCATAGCAACATACTTGATCTTCGCCTAAGTTTTTAAGTATCAACTATATGTAACTCTATCATAAATGATTACCTTTCTCACGCACAGACACATGCAGTCTCAGAGTAGCGTGAGAATGTCAATAGCTGCCACATTATCATGAGTTGAGTACACCTCAAAACTGTTGAATCATAATGTTGCTACAGGACTAAGCAACATTGCTCCGCACTTCACCTCGCCGCGTCCCACTATGTTGTAATAATCTATCATAAAATATTTTCAGCTTTCGCAGACACGTTGCGCTCATAAATGCTCTCTTGAGCTCACTGTATTAATCAGCCGCTCTGTTTGCTCATAAGCACACCTGAATTTTTGACGGCACCTTAGAACCAGGTCCTTTCGTCAGCCTCGTTAATACTACCAACCAATGTTCATATCAGCGAAGTCTCCACTTATAAGTTGTGCTTTGATAGCAGTAAATGGCTTTTGATCCGAAGAACTGAAACTACTCTGACTTACCATGGATGAGTCCTGACTAATTCCCATTCTGTGAGTGATCTTTGAAAACTACAGATATAGCGGTCTTCACTGAATATAAGAATAATCCCGATCTAGACTTTTAGGTCAATTTATAAAATTGAAAGTTTCTTTCTTTCGGCTTCTCCCGTTTCTGTCTTCCAGTAGTGGTAAATATAGTGCTTTTCTGTCTTTCATTATACAGTGGTGCACTTGTCAGTATTCTGAAATCCAGTTTTTGTTTATGTTTCAACTTGTAACATTAAATGTGAACTCTAAGCCACCAGAATACATCACATTGAATTCAAGGTAAGTTTTGAAGTTTTATATATATATATATATATATATATATATATATATATATATATATATATATATATATATATATATATATATATATATATATATATATATATTTATATATATATATATATATATATATATATATATGTAAGTGGAAATTAATTTAAAAAATGCAAAACATACCTTGGATTCAATGTGATGTATATGCCAAAAGCCGGCAGTATCTCACCAAGGAAGGGTGACCTAAAATGAGAAATGAAAGTTTTTCTCTTTAAATTTAGTAATGTATACAGGAGAAAAGGGTTACTAGGCCCTTGTTTCCGGCATTTTAGTCACCTCTTACAACACACAAGGCTTCCGGAGGAAGAATTCTGCTCCAGTTCCCTAAGGAAATGAGAGGAAGTAAAGAAGAACAAGAACTATTAAGAAAATAGAAGAAAAATCAGGTTTTTATATAGTATATATGTGTGTACATAGATGTGTAGTGTGACCTAAGTGTGAGTAGAAGTGTTTATATATATTAAAATCTCATAATGCTACATAAGACTAGCAATAGTTCCTATGTGACCTCCTGGATTATCATTATATTATTACTCTAAGACCTCAGTCTCACGTGTTCTTAAATTTTCTTCACATGGAGATTGACACTTTCCTCACGTTGGGACTGTTGTCACCTTCACTCACCTTCGTCACGTTACAGTTAGAAACCCTCATGTCCACATCCAGTTTTTACTCGGATAGTTCAATGTATTCAAGTTATCCTATTAGTTTCTTGCATTCAGATTTATTTTCTAATTTATTTTCATCATCAAACCGAATTATATTTTGATTCTATTTAAGAAATATATATATATATATATATATATATATATATATATATATATATATATATATATGTATATATATATATATATATGCAGAAAATTCGGAGTGTGGAAATTAGGAGGTTTGGAGTTAATAAAAGCATTAGTCAGAGGGCAGAAGAGGGGTTGTTGAGGTGGTTTGGTCATTTAGAGAGAATGGATCAAAGTAGAATGACATGGAAAGCATATAAATCTATAGGGGAAGGAAAGAGGGGTAGGGGTCGTCCTCGAAAGGGTTGGAAAGAGGGGGTAAAGGAGGTTTTGTGGGTGAGGGGCTTGGACTTCCAGCAAGCGTGCATGAGCGTGTTAGATAGGAGTGAATGGAGACGAATGATACTTGGGACCTGACGATCTGTTGGAGTGTGAGCAGGGTAATATTTAGTGAAGGGATTCAGGGAAACCGGTTATTTTCATATAGTCGGACTTGAGTCCTGGAAATGGGAAGTACAATGCCTGCACTTTAAAGGAGGGGTTTGGGATATTGGCAGTTTGGAGGGATATGTTGTGTATCTTTATACGTATATGCTTCTAAACTGTTGTATTCTGAGCACCTCTGCAAAAGCAGTGATAATGTGTGAGTGTGGTGAAAGTGTTGAATGATGATGAAAGTATTTTCTTTTTGGGGATTTTCTTTCTTTTTTTGGGGTCACCCTGCCTCGGTGGGAGACGACCGACTTGTTGAAAAATATATATATATATATATATATATATATATATATATATATATATATATATATATATATATATATATATATATATATATATATATATATATATATATATATATATATATATAATGTGTGTGTGTGTGTGTGTGTGTGTGTGTGTGTGTGTGTGTGTGTGTGTGTGTGTGTGTGTGTGTGTGTGTGTGTGTGTGTGTGTGTGTGTGTGTGTGTGTATACATTAAGAGAGTGTATAGACTTCCTGCCAGCTCCTTCTTTATCACAATCCCTACATCCTAAGGATTGCCTTCCCTCTCTCTCCATCCCTCCCCTGCCATCTAACACAAGTGGTGCAGCTGCTTTAACCTTCACCTTTATACATTGGGAATGCGACTTGTTTCCGCAAGTCACCTGTACTTATAGCAGTGATGGTTAAAGCAAGGATTGGGTGAGATAATGTAGGTAGGGATGGGACAGGAAAGATGGGGGGGGGGGATGAGGAAGGAATGCTTGGGTAAGTAAAGGTAAGGAAGGACAAGGATAGGGCAGGAGAGGCATGACCAGTGAGTCTTCCTCAGGGTGTGGCCGACACACTCCAAGAAACACCAAACTGGAACTTTCTAACTATAACATACGTATATCCGTGCTGTGTTGCTACACGACTCGCTATGATAGTTACATTGTTCACACACTCGCAGTGTGCTGCTACACGACTCGCTATGATAGTTACATTGCTCACAAACTCGCAGTGTGCTGCTACACTACTCGCTATGATAGTTACATTGCTCACACACTCGCAGTGTGCTGCTACCCAGTTATATATGACACTTGTAGTGTGAGAACAAAAACTAGCAACTTGTTCCAGTCATAATTCATCACCCAGGATGAGTTTCGTATGTAATTTGATGACATGTGTTAGTCTGAGCTGGACGATCGTTAAATATTCTAGAAGCTACAGAAACCTTAATATATTCCACCCTGACTTCAGCAGCTACGAGAGCTTCAGTGTTTCACTCTGGCTTCAGCAGTTACGAGAGCTTCAGTGTTTCACTCTGGCTTCAGCAGTTACGAGAGCTTCAGTGTTTCACTCTGGCTTCAGCAGTTACGAGAGCTTCAGTGTTTCACTCTGGCTTCAGCAGTTACGAGAGCTTCAAAGTGTTTCACTCTGGCTTCAGCAGTTACGAGAGCTTCAAAGTGTTTCACTCTGGCTTCAGCAGTTACGAGAGCTTCAAAGTGTTTCACTCTGGCTTCAGCAGCTACGAGAGCTTCAAAGTGTTTCACTCTGGCTTCAGCAGCTACGAGAGCTTCAAAGTGTTTCACTCTAGCTTCAGCAGCTACGAGAGCTTGAGTGTTTCACTCTAGCTTCAGCAGCTACGAGAGCTTCAAAGTGTTTCACTCTAGCTTCAGCAGCTACGAGAACTTCAGTGTTTCACTCTGGCTTCAGCAGCTACGAGAGCTTCAGTGTTTCACTCTGGCTTCAGCAGCTACGAGAGCTTCAGTGTTTCACTCTAGCTTCAGCAGCTACGAGAGCTTCAAAGTGTTTCACTCTGGCTTCAGCAGGCACGAGAGCTTCAAAGTGTTTCACTCTAGCTTCAACAGCTTCGAGAGCTTCAAAATGTTTCACTCTGGCTTCCGCAGCTACGAGAGCTTCAAAGTGTTTCACTCTGGCTTCAGCAGCTACGAGAGCTTAAGTGTTTCACTCTAGCTTCAGCAGCTACGAGAGCTTCAAAGTGTTTCACTCTGGCT
>NC_091381.1:232500-245000 GCF_038502225.1 Cherax quadricarinatus
ACGCTATTCTCAGGTTTGCCAAGCGCCCATATGCCGCAGCAGTTATCTGGTTAATGTGTGCTTCTGGCGATGTACTCGGTATTATACTCACTCCTAGATCTTTCTCCTTCAGTGAGGTTTGCAGTCTTTGGGCTCCTAGCCTATGCTCTATCTGCGGTCTTCTTTGCCCTTCTTCGATCTTCATGACTTTGCATTTGGCCGGGTTAAACTCTAGGAGCCAGTTGCTGGACCACGCATCCACCCTGTGCAAGTCTCTTTGTAGACCTGTGTGTCAACATATATATATATATATATATATATATATATATATATATATATATATATATATATATATATATATATATATATATATATATATATATATATATATATATATATATAAGTAGGGTGTGGTCCTCATAGCGACCTGGGTAGGGAAAGGAGTAGCTCATCCTGTATAAATTATGTCAAGGCTAGGGAGTACTACTAGTTTATGGGGTGTGTGTATAAAAGAGGAGGAGGGAGGGAGGTGGTAGAATGTCAAGGCTAGAAGGTAGCAAGTAGTTGATGAGATAGGTACAAGGGAATAATCAGGAAAGACAGCAGGGAAAAGGTAGGTTGTTATGGTGAACGGACGGTAATAGGTTAGAAATGGTGTGTGTGTGTGTGGATGATTATGATGGCGGTGATGATCACGGCGATGAAAATTATGGCATTAATGACCATATGAAGTTAGTGATGACAGTGACCGTGATGAAACAACCTTTTTCATGTAAATAGCAGCGTCATCTCATGAGTGCTGTTGAAGAGATTACAGGTCGGGAGAATAGAGAATAATTGGGACAGGCACGAGCAGGCTAGAGTGGCACGAATGTTGTGGAGACCGGACTTGGAATATGACGCATGACTGGGTGTCACTCCACTGGGTAGATGGGACAGATTAGGTGGACTGCAGGTACTAAACTAGACTGGCATGTCAAGGTTGTACACACAGAATGTTTGCCGTGTAACGATTAGACTTAAGTCGTAAAAATTAAACGCTTGGGTGAACCAACATCGGTTCGCATCCTTGCCGCGGGCGAGCGTGGCCGGGCGTGGTCAAGGAGATGTAGCGAGGGAGTGGAGGTGGTGAGAGAGGGGTATGTCTGAGGGGAGATGATATGTTAGACTAATGGCAGCAGTGGAACAATCCACCTCAAGGTTACCTAAGGACCACTTCATTTAACAACAGCAAAAATCACAAGAAGAAAAGACAGTTGCAGAACCAACGCTTATCCTTACAACGATAATCTCTGAGATGACCTTCATTTACTCGACGATTGTTTTTCTACATATATACACACGCAAACTTATATTTAGTAGATATCTTGGACCAATAAGGATTAGTAATTGACGTGTTGAAGCTCTACACTGCGATACACTGTCATAATAAAAGCTTGCTCTGCATTTGTCTTTTCTTTAATACTGTCGTCATGACTCACGAAAAATCCACCGGGAGGCCTGGTCATGGACCGGGCCGCGGGGGCGTTGATCCCTGGAATAACCTCCAGGTAACCTCCAGGTAAATCCTAATGACACGATTGCAAACACACCGCTGTACCGGTGAGGCTTGAACTCGCGGGAAGTGAGTCGTAAAACTCCAGGGCAGCGCGTAAGCCACTGGACCAGCTCGCTATACTATCGACATAATGCCTTTGTATTCAACAAAAATTTTCACTGGATTTATGGTGGTGAGAATTTACATTCATAAAGGCTCTCTTCTTCTACCGTCGTTTTTTTTCTTTCCTGTTGAAGACTTCTGATATAGTCCAGTGTGTGAGTACGTTGGGTAATATTGTTTCCTCCTTACAATATAGCATCTCCTTCTCTTCTATCTATCTACAACTTTTATACCCTTAAATATTATTTTCCTTCAGTAGACCATCTCATTATTCCTCATTGGAAGAATCTCATATGCCAGCTTGCACCTATAACAGTCCAATGATATTACTTCAGTCTCATTTGTCCCTTCACCTACCCCCTCATCACCCAAGCCGCCCTTTTACACACTCATACACACATACACACACCCAAATATGGTACGGAAAATGGGATACAGTGCCGACAAGATCATGAATAATACACATGTGTACCACGTACCTTCACTCTGAAGACGTTTCTCCAGTTAATGGCATTCTCAGTTCAATATAGAGGTTACTGGAATGATGCCTCAACCTAGATCAAGACCTCGGTGATGAACACCTTCATTTAGGCTGAAGGACTGATTTCCTCCGTCTACTAGTGTCTCCAGTTTCATCACCTTCTGCTAGCTTCTGTATGTAATAGATGCAGCCACTGTTTGGTGAAAATCTTCAGAATAAAAATGCCCAGATGTTTGAACATGTGTTTTATTCATCATACACAAATGGCTCCTTGAGTTTAACCCCAGCAAGTGCAAAGTCATGAAGTTTGGGAAAGGACAAAGAAGACCACAGACGGAGAACAGCCTAGGAGGTTACAGGTTGCAAAACTCCTTCAAGGAAAAAGATCTTGGGGTAAGCATCATACCGAGTACGTCTCCTGAAGCGCACATCAACCAAATAACTGCCGCAGCATACGAGTGCCTGGCAAAACTGAGAACAGCGTATCGACATCTAAGTTAAGTCATTCACGACACTGTACACCGTGTACGTCAGGCCCATACTGGAGTATGCAGCCCCAGTATGGAACCCACACCTGGTCAAACACGTCAAGAAATTACAAAAAGTGGAAAGGTTTGCAACAAGACTAGTCCCGGTGCTGAGGGTTATGTTCTACGAGGATAGGTTAAGGAAAGTCAACCTGATAACACTGGAGGACAGGAGGGATAGAGTGGACATAAGAACGACTGATAAAATACTGAGAGGAATTGACAAGGTGGATAGGGACAGAATGTTTCAGGAATGTGACACAGCAACAAGGGAACACAACAACGGGAAGTTGAAATTGGATGTGTCCAGTTTTGCTGAAAATTATAAAAATTAAGGTCTTCCACACTACCCATTTCGCCTCCCCTTGCCTACATCATCCCCTCCCCCTACCCCTCCTTCCCCATCCAGACCGACCAACACTCCCCACCCCACTTTAAGTCCTTCCTCTTCCCCCTCCTGCCCACACAGGAACACTCCTTTATGCCTTCTACACAGCCCCACCCTTTATCAACCATCCTTCTGATCCATCCTCTTCTACACTACCCTCCTCCTCGTGTCACTATACCCCACTGCCCACTTCCACCAAAACATCACCAGTACAAATTTGCATTCATGAGGCTGGCTGGCGGACGTGGTGCTTGCCTCACAAGGTCATGAGGCTGGCTGTCGGGCGTGGTGCCTGCCTCCCAAGATCATGAGGCTGGCTGGCTGGCGTGGTGCCTTCCTCCCAAGGTCATGAGGCTGGCTGGCGGGCATGATGCCTGCCTCACAAGGTCATGAGGCTGGCTGGCTGGCGGGCGTGGTGCCTGCCTCACAAGGTCGTAACCTTTTGCTGACTTCAACTTCCTCCACAAATTATGAGAGTTCTCCGTCATGCAGGTGTCAGAAGAAGTAGATAAAAGAAGTGCATCCGAAAGCGACGGAAGCGTTATATTAGGCCCTCGTGACAGGAAATCCCCGTTTAGTGTCCGTCATCGATATATGGCACTTCTCGGGCGTGGTGGTGCTGATGCTGTTTCATGTTTTTGACACCTGTCGGGCTTGGTGGTGATGCTACATGATATATATGGGACCTGTCGGGTGTGGTGGTGAAGCTACTTGAAATATATGGGACCTGTCATGAGTGGTGGTAATGCCACACTAAATGTCTGTGACATCGGGACACTCCCGAGAACTCCATCCTTCTAGAATGACAGAGGAAACATGCTTGGGAGTGGACGCCAGCCATGTGTGTAACACCGACCCACAGCATAACTCCAAGGAAATTAATTCTTTGAGAACCTTGGAATATATTGATACAGCTAATATGGGAGTCCCCGGAGTATGCTACTTCCCTAGTCTATATCATAGTTACATTGAAAAAAAATGCCTAAAGTGTTGCCACTCCTTTTCGTTGAATAGTAACGATTTGGGAACACTGTCACGTGCTGCTTTTCTATATTATATGGTAGTTACTTTGTGTGGAATGCCAGTAGTGTGCTGCTAGCCTATCTACTATGATTGTTACTCACTGGAAAAAAACTTAGCAATAATACCCTGTCACACTCCATCTCACAGGATGGGTGTCATTTCTAACTTTGGAGATTTCTGTATATATGAATGTATACAAGTTCCTGGAGCATACCTGGAGTATACCTGGTGGGTGTTTAAGGGGGTCAACGCCGAGGCGGCCCGGTCCATGACCAGGCCTCGCGGTGGATCAACCATGCTGTTACTGCTGGCCGCACACAAACCAGCGTACGAACCTCAACCAGGTTGGTCAGGAACTGACTTTAGGTGCCTGTCCAGGGGCCTATTGGTAATTCCCCTTATAAATGCTGGGAGGCAGCTAAACAATCTTGGGCTCCTGACACTTAGTGTGTTCTCTCCTAGCGTACTCATGGCGGCCCTGCTTTACATTGGAGGGATGTTGCATCACCTGCCGAGTCTCGCTTTCTTAGGGAGTGATTTCCGTGTGCTCTGTAAAGGATTTTGGATCACAATCGACCAACATCTGTGCATATAGTGGATGACCTTCAGTAACATTTTCTCACATTCCACAACATTCATGGCAACACGCACTTTATGCATGAAAGGGGCCCCGAGCCACTTATCGAAACAGATTTAGAAATGACTGAAAGAGAACAGTACCAATATTATTCAGCTGTGAGGGACCAATCCTTAGTTGACTGAATCTTACAGAAAATTATTGGAATGTAATGAGAGCAACGTTACATTCCATAAACACATCACTAGCAACATAATTGACCCAGGATTTAAAAAAAATCTGAAATGTGCAAATGGACGTATCTTATTTAAAAAATACTTTCTGATTCTATGTTTAACTGTCTGAAATCAGTAATCGTAGTACATGGAAACACCCAAATATTAAGAAGAAAAACTGATTGTATCTTACCTTTGATCCTATTTTATAGAAATTAATTTGTTGTATATGAAGTATGGAAACTCTTCCTGCTTCTCAGAAATCCAAGAGAGAACCGAGGATACACCGGAGATTTTCAAATCTAGATTATCACACACACTTATACTCAAGCCAACACGTGTGTGTGTGTCTGTGTGTGCACTCACATATCTGTGGTTGCAGGGGTCGATTCACAGCTCCTGGCCCCTTCTCTTCGCTGATCGCTATTAGGTCCACTCTATGTGTGTGCGTGCGTGTGTTTGTTTGTGTGCGCGTGCGTGTATGTGTGTGTGTGTGTGTGTGTGTGTGTGTGTGTGTGTGTGTGTGTGTGTGTGAATGTGTGTGTGTGTGTGTGTACTCACCTATTTGTGGTTGCAGGGGTCGAGTCATAGCTCCTGGCCCCGCCTCTTCACTGATTGCTACTAGGTCCTCTCTCTCCCTGCTACATGAGCTTTATCATACCTCGCCTTAAAACTATGTATGGTTCCCGCCTCCACTACTTCACTTTCTAGACTATTCCATGACTTGACTACTCTATGACTGAAGAAATACTTCCTAACATCCCTTCGATTCATCTGAGTCTTCAACTTCCAATTGTGACCTCTTGTGTCTGTGTCCCATCTCTGGAACATCCTGTCTTTGTCCACCTTGTCTATTCCGCGCAGTATTTTATATGTCGTTATCATGTCTCCCCTGACCCTCCTGGTCTCCAGTGTCGTCAGGCCGATTTCCCTCAACCTTTCTTCGTAGGACAATCCCCGTAGCTCTGGGACTAGTCTTGTTGCAAACCTTTGCACTTTCTCTAATTTCTTGACGTGCTTGACTAGGTGTGGATTCCAAACTGGTGCTGCATACTCCAGTATGGGCCTGACGTAAATGGTATACAGGGTCTTGAACGACTCCTTACTGAGGTATCGGAACGCTATCCGTAGGTTTGCCAGGCGCCCGTATGCTGCAGCAGTTATCTGATTTATGTGCGCCTCAGGAGATATGCTCGGTGTTATACTCACCCCCAGATCTTTTTCCTTGAGTGAGGTTTGCAGTCTTTGGCCATCTAAACTATATTGTGTCTGCGGTCTTCTTTGCCCTTCCCCAATCTTCATGACTTTGCATTTGGCAGGGTTAAACTCAAGGAGCCAGTTGCTGGACCAGGCTTGCAGCCTGTCCAGGTCTCTTTGTAGTCCTGCCTGATCCTCATCCGATTTGATTCTTCTCATTAACTTCACATCATCTGCAAACAAGGACACTTCTGAGTCTATCCCTTCCGTTATGTCGTTCACATATACCAAGAACAGCACAGGTCCTAGGACTGACCCCTGTGGAACCCCGCTTGTCACAAGCGCCCACTCTGACACCTCGTCACGTACCATGACTCGTTGTTGCCTCCCTGTCAGGTATTCTCTGATCCATTGCAGTGCCTTTCCTGTTATGTGTGCCTGATCTTCTATCTTTTTCAGTAACCTCTTGTGAGGAACTGTGTCGAAGGCCTTTTTGCAGTCCAAAAAAATGCAGTCGATCCACCCCTCTCTCTCTTGTCTTACTTCTGTCACCTTGTCATAAAACTCTAGTAGATTTGTGACACAGGATTTTCCTTCCCTGAAACCATGCTGGTTGTCAATTATACACTTGTTTCTTTCCAGGTGCTCCACCACTCTCCTCCTGATGATCTTCTCCATGACCTTGCATACTATACACGTTAGTGATACAGGTCTGTAGTTTAGTGCCTCATGTCTGTCTCCCTTTTTAAAAATTGGGACTACATTTGCCATCTTCCATACCTCAGGGAGTTGCCCAGTTTCAAATGATGTGTTGAAGATCTTTGTTAATGGCACACACAATATCTCTGCTCCCTCTTTAAGGACCCATGGAGAGATGTTGTCTGGTCCCACCGCCTTTGAGGTGTCAAGTTCGCATAGCAGCTTCTTCACTTCCTCCTTGGTTATATGTACCTCATCCAGCACTTGCTGGTGTACCCCCCTGTTCTGATTTCCTGGAGTCCTACTGGTTTCCACTGTAAATACTTCTTTAAATCTCGTGTTGAGCTCCTGACATACCTCTCGGTCGTTTCTTGTGAATTCCCCATCACCCTTCCTCAGTCTGATTACCTGGTCCTTGACTGTTGTTTTCCTCCTGATGTGGCTGTACAACAGCTTCGGGTCAGTCTTGACTTTCGATGCTATGTCATTTTCATATTGTCGCTGAGCCTCCCTTCTTATCTGTGCATATTCATTTCTGGCTCTTCGGCTAATCTCTTTATTTTCCTGAGTTCTCTGTCTTCTGTACCTTTTCCATTCTCTAGTACACCTAGTTTTTGCCTCCCTACACCTTTGGGTGAACCAAGGACTCGTTCTGTTCTTCCCATTATTTCTGTTTCCCTTGGGAACAAACCTCTCCTCTGCCTCCTTGCATTTTGTTGCCACATAGTCCATCATTTCTTGTACTGGTTTTCCTGTCAGTTCCCTCTCCCACTGAATGTTTTGAAGGAAGTTCCTCATGCCTGAGTAGTTCCCCCTTTTGTAGTTTGGTTTTTCCCATCCTATTCCTGCTACTCTCTCCACTTGGAGCTCAACTATGTAGTCGAAGCACAGAACCACATGATCACTAGCTCCCAGGGGCCTTTCATACAAGATATCCTCGATGTCTGAACTACTCAAGGTGAATACAAGGTCCAGTCTTGCTGGTTCATCTTCTCCTCTCTCTCTGGTAGTGTCTCTAACATGTTGATGCATGAGATTTTCCAGTACTACATCCATCATCTTGGCTCTCCATGTTTCGGAACCCCCATGGGGCTCCAGGTTTTCCCAGTCAATCTCCTTGTGATTGAAATCACCCATAACTAGTAACTTTGCTCCCCCCACGTGTGCTCTCCTGGCCACCTCGGCTAGTGTGTCGACCATGGCTCTGTTGCTCTCATCGTATTCTTCTCTTGGTCTCCTGCAGTTCTGTGGTGGGTTGTACATTACTGCAATTATCACCTTATGTCCCTCAGACTGGATTGTTCCTACTAAGTAGTCCCTTTCACCCGTGCCATCCATTCCTTCCATTTTCTCAAAACCCCACTGGCTTTTAATGAGCAGTGCAACTCCTCCTCCCCCTCTCCTCCCTCTGTCTTTCCTGAAGATTTGATATCCGGGTGGAAAGATTGAATCTGTTATTATTCTGGTGAGTTTTGTTTCTGTGAGTGCTATTATGTCTGGGGATGTCTCCTTGATTCTTTCGTGCCACTCCTCATACTTATTTGTTATTCCATCTGCATTTGTATACCATACCTTCAACTTCTTTTCTAAGACTGTGGTCTGGGAGGTGTATTGGGGTTGGGGAAGTGGGAGACCTGATAAGGAACTATGGGTGGTTGCTGTGGGGGTGGAGTTTGTAATGTAGTGGGTGGGGGCATTGGATATGGCATGGGTGTTGTGGTTTAGAGTGTTTGGCTGCACTGGGGTTGACCTGGTTGGGAGGCTTCTATAGGAAGCTGTGAGGGAGGTTGTATTTGATCTTCCTGTGTCTGGGATCTCCTGTCTGTCTTCTCCATCCCCTCTCTTTCCTCCTTTCGCCTTTGTACCATCTCTCTCAGTTTCCGCCTTTCGTCTTGTGTTCTGTCGCGGTCGAGATACACCTTCCTGTATCCCGGCATGTCCCTTAATCGTGCTTTTTCCTGCAGTATCCTGATCCGAGTCGATTCTGCCTTGAAGGTCACTTTCACTGGCCGGTTTCTTTTTTTTACAAACCCCCCTATTCTCCGAAAATTTTCCAGCTGGGTCATGTCGTCTTCTCCGATTACTTTCATGATGCTTTCAATTGCTTTTTTTTCCCCTTGTTTTCTTGCTTCATATGTTTCCCCTTCAACTTCCTGTAGCCCATACACAAAGACTGACCTCACCCTTTCATTCTCCCACTGCATATCCCTGTGTATCCCCTCATTCGATTTGATTTCCTCCATTGCAGCTTTCCTTTCTTCAGTTTCACTAGCTACTGTACATGGGCTCAGTGGCCTGTCATTTTCCCATCTCGGCTTTCCCTGGGCTCTGTTGTGGTCTTTTAGGGCCTCCACATATAGCTTAGCTCTTTCATTTACTACAGTCTCCACTGATAGAGCTTCTACATGCAGTTTTGCTCCTCCTTTCCCTACAGTCCCCTTATTTGTGGCTGAGGTAGCGGTCTCTGTTGTCAATCCCATAATGTTCTTTAGTTCTTTAGGCTGTTTCAGATTTTCCAGTTCCTCTTCTAAACTCTGTATCCTGGCCTCTGCTGCTTTGACTTTCACCTCCCACTTCCTGCTTTCCATGTCTATCCTCTCTTCCATTCTCATGCTAAGTTCTTCTAGTTTCTTTTCCCATTCTTGTTCCCTTTTTGTGAGCTCTGCTGCCCAATCTTCCTTTGCAGTTTCCTCCTCCTGTCCCTTGGGTTTTCTTGTTGCTCTCTGGCAACCCATTTTTGTTTTATCCTGATTGCCTCAGAGTGGGAAACCTATGTAATTCTGTATGTTAGGTTAGTATTGTATATGTCAGAGTGTGGGGGGGGAGGTAGAGGAGAGTAGGGGGGAGGGGGAGTGGGAAGGAGAGTGAAGCAAGTGGGTAAGTGGGTGAGGGAAAGGTGGGGAGGGGGAGGGTGAAAGAGGGAGGGGAGGGATCAGGTGAAGGAGTGAGATGTCGGTGGGGGAGGGGGGAGTATATGTGTGTCTGGCAATATGTGTGTGTGTGTGTGTTGTGTGTGTTGTGTGTGTGTTTCATGTGTGTGTGGGGAGGGGTGGGGGGGGGTGTGGGTGGGTGTGTGGGTGGGTGTGTGTGGGTGTGTGGGTGTGTGTGTGTGTGTGTGGGTGTGTGTGTGTGTGTGTTTGTGTGTGTGGGTGTGTGTGGGTGTGTGTGGGGGTGTGTGGGTGGGTGTGGGTGGGTGTGTGGGTGTGTGTGGGTGTGTGGGTGTGGGTGTGTGTGGGGGTGTGTGGGTGGGTGTGTGGGTGGGTGTGTGGGTGTGTGGGTGGGTGTGTGGGTGGGTGTGTGGGTGGGTGGGTGTGGGTGGGTGGGTGTGTGGTTGGGTGTGTGGGTGGGTGTGTGGTTGGGTGTGTGGGTGTGTGTGTGGGTGTGTGTGTGTAGGTGTGTGTGGGTGTGTGTGGGTGTGTGTGGGTGTGTGTGGGTGTGTGTGGGTGTGTGGGTGTGTGTGGGTGTGTGTGGGTGTGTGTGGGTGTGTGTGGGTGTGTGTGGGTGTGTGTGGGTGTGTGTGGGTGTGTGTGGGTGTGTGTGTGTGTGGGTGTGTGGGTGTGCGTCGCACACTAGGCTACGCTACTCTTTTGAAGATTATAAAAAAAATTTTCACAATCAATTCCTTATTATATGCACTAATATATACTATATAATATTAATTGCGTACACTTGTGTTTGTGTGTTTGTGTTTACTAGCTTGTCGTTCTTTGAAAAAAAGGGGGGGGGGGCACGTTAACACTATTTGTTATTGTTGTTGGTTCACCGGTACTCTCCCGGCCCAGATCTCCGCACACTAGGCTACTTTACTTTTTGAAGATTATAGGATTATTTTTTCTCACTCAATTCCTTATTATTATATACTAATGTTTATTATAACAATAATTACGGGTGCACACGTGTGTTTGTATGTGCGTACTTGTTTATTAGCTTGTCCCTCAGAAAAACGGGGGGGGGGGGGGGTTCACTAGGCTACACAACTTCTGGAGTTTACCTGGCGATATTTAGATAATTTACTAACCACTATCTATCTCCTGATACTGAAATAGGGAGAGAGAGATGGTACAGCATACAACCAGCAGGGCGAGACACTTGAGACTTTAGACACTAACCAAAATTAACCACAAATAGGCAAGTGACGTCGTCTGCACAACAATGGAGGTTCCTGCTGGTCGTCTATCAACTCCTTCAATTTTGTAACTCCTTCAGGAACTTTATCATGCATTCAAGTTTTTATTTTCTTTTTCTTTTAAGACTTGGTATTCCCTCTTTTTTCTTTAGTACAGTATTATGGTCATAACAAGTCTGATGATGTTAGCTACATTCACAACACCAACAGCTGGGGATTGACTAATTTTTCTTACTTTCAGTATTTACTTAATCACTCTTTTATGACCTTATCACTACACTGGTACGATGACCGCTAATAATATCTTAGGACAGCCACTAGAACGCTAAATCCTGGGAGCACTATTTAGCGATACTGCTTCACGTGTGTGTGTGTGTGTGTGTGTGTGTGTGTGTGTGTGTGTGTGTGTGTGTGTGTGTGTGTGTGTGTGTGTGTGTGTGTGTATGCATATGTGTTTGTGTGTGTACTCACTCAACCCATTCAAACAAATTGTGGTTGAGTGGGTTGAGTCTCATCTCTAGGTCCCGCCTCTCTGCCGGCCTCTACTGGTTTCACTTTCTCGTGGCTGTATGAGCCGTGTCATACCTATTCTTAAAGCTAAATATGGATTCTGCTTCTACCACTTCGCTGTCTACGTCGTTCCACTTCTTGACAACTCTAATGCTAAGAAAAGTACTTCCTAACATCCCTGTGATTCAGGGATGTTAGGAACTTCCAGCTGCGACCTCGTGTACCTGAGACTCTCCTCTCAAACAGACTCTGTTTGTATTTTGCACACCGTAATCATGTCACCTCTGGTTCTTCTGTCATCTTTTTTCGTCAGGTTTAGTTCCTGTAGCCTCTCGTCAAGTTATACCCCTCAGCTCTGGGATGGTTTCGTTGTAAACATCTTCACTTTTTCTAGCTTCTTAATATGCTGATGTGGGTTCTACACTGGCGCTGCATTCTGCAAGTTGGACATGTTATGTGTCGTGTATAAGATTCTGAATGACACTCTGAACGCTACACTTAAATCTGTCAGTCTCACGTTTGCTGCAGTGGTTATTTCCTTGACGTGTGCTTCAGGCGTAGTGCTCGGAACTACGTTAACTCTGAGGTCCTTCTGTTTTATGGAGATTTGTAGCCCCCGATCTTGTACACTCTTCCTAGACATATTTGCCCTTCTCCGATTTTCATAGTTTTGCATTTGCTGGGGTTAAATTTAAGTTTCCACTCATGAGACCCATTCTGCAGCTTATCCAGATCCATTTGTAGTCTTTCTTGGTCTACTCTTGCTTGTATTCTCTTCATTTGTTTCACATCGCCTGCGAACAGAGACATCTCTGATTATTTCTTCTGGCATGTCGTTCACATTTACGAGAAACAGTACTGGTCCAAGTACCATCCTTCTCCATAACAGTAACTCGCTGTTTCCTTCCCGTTAAGTTTTCCTTGATCCACTGTAGTGATTTTCCTGTAATTCCTGCCTGCTCTCTAGCTTTTGTACCAGCCTCTTATGGAATACTGTATGGAACACTTTCTTCCACACTTAGTGTTGTATGTCACACATAATACTAAGTGCGCCCTTATCCTCTCTCTCCTTCTCAACTTCCTCTATCTTCCCGTTCCCCTTTTCTTTTCCCATCTTC
>NC_091381.1:250000-350000 GCF_038502225.1 Cherax quadricarinatus
GGATAGTAAAAAGTATTTCTAGCAACTTTAAAAGATTTATCAATTACGTTTCTTGGGTATTTCAAATCATTACCTATTTCATAAATTTTGGATATTTCCTCATCTATGAATTCTGGACTACAAATTCGTAAAGCTCTCAAAAACAGTGATGTATATATATATATATATATATATATATATATATATATATATATATATATATATATATATATATATATATATATATATATATATATATGTATATATATATATATATATATATATATATATATATATATATATATATATATATATATATATATATATATATATATATATATATATATTTATATATATATATGTCGTGCCGAATAGGCAGAACTTGCGATCTTGGCTTAAATAGCAACGCTCATCTTACCATATAGGACAAGTGAAAATTTGTGTATGCAATAATTTCGCCAAAATCATTCTGAACCTAACGAAAAAAATATATTTCACTGTGTTTGTTTAGTATTAAATTATTGTAAACAAATCTAAAATATATTTAGTTGGGTTAGGCTAAAATAAATTGCGCTTGTTATAATAAGGTTAGGTAAGTTTTCTAAGTTCCTTTTGGTGCAAAATTATAAATTTTTACATCAACATTAATGAAAAAAATATATCTTCTAACGTATAAGAGTAAATTTTAGAAAGGACTTAATCTTAAATGAGTTCTTGCTATTTGACCAGTTTTACATATTCGGCACGGCATATATATATATATATATATATATATATATATATATATATATATATATATATATATATATATATATATATATATATATATATATATATATATATATATATATATATATATATATATATATATATATATATATATATATATATATATATATATATATATATATATATATATATATATATATATATATATATATATAAATGAGAATTGACACAGTTACTTTTTGCTGATGATACTGTGCTTACGGGAGCTTCTAAAGAAAAATTGCGAAGGTTAGTGGATGAGTTTGGGAGTGTGTAAAGGTAGAAAGTTGAAAGTGAACATTGAAAAGAGTAAGGTGATGAGGGTATCAAATGATTTAGATAAAGAAAAATTGGATATCAAATTGGGGAGGAGGAGTATGGAAGAAGTGAATGTTTTCAGATACTTGGGAGTTGACGTGTCGGCGGATGGATTTATGAAGGATGAGGTTAATCATAGAATTGATGAGGGAAAAAAGGCGAGTGGTGCATTGAGGTATATGTGGAGGCAAAAAAGGAAATGTATGAGAGTATATTAGTACCAACACTCTTATATGGTTGTGAAGTTTGGGTTAAGAATGCAGCAGCGAGGAGACGGTTGGAGGCAGTGGAGATGTCCAGTCTAAGGGAAATGTGTGGTGTAAATATTATGCAGAAAATTCGGAGTGTGGAAATTAGGAGGTGTGGAGTTAATAAAAGTATTAGTCAGAGGGCTGAAGAGGGATTGTTGAGGTGGTTTAGTCATTTAGAGAGAATGGGTCAAAGTAGAATGACATGGAGAGCATTTAAATCTGTAGGGGAAGGAAGGTGGGGTAGGGGTCGTCCTCGAAAAGGTTGGAAGGAAGGGGTAAGGGAGGTTTCGTTTGCGAGGGGCTTGGACTTCCAGCAGGCGTGCATGAGCGTGTTCGGAGTGTGAGCAGGGTAATATTTAGTGAAGGGATTCAGGGAAACCTGCACTCTAAAGGAGGGTTTTGGGATATTAGCAGTTTGGAGGGATATGTTGTGTATCTTTATACGTATATACTTCTAAACTGTTGCATTCTGAGCACCTCTGCAAAAACAGTGATTATGTGTGAGTGAGGTGAAAGTGTTAAATGCTGAAAGTATTTTTTGGGGGGGGGGGATTTTCTTTCTTTTTGGGTCACCCTACCTCGGTGGGAGACGGCCGACTTGTTAATATATACATACATTCATATATATATATATATATATATATATATATATATATATATATATATATATATATATATATATATATATATATATATATATATATATGTATGTATGTATGTATGTACATATCTACACATACACACACACAATAAATAAAGAAATAAAATACACTAACCTTCCAAAACCATATACTCACAGTCTTTTAGAATTTCAGTCATAGTTAATATTATCCATCTGACCAGGCTGGTTTCCCCCCTCCTTACACTACCCATTACACTCTACCCATACACATCCCCAGACACTCACCTCTTACTCTTCGTTATTCCTAGCAGATCTTATTGCTCCATACCCAGTTTAACAACCTATCAAAATAAGAACATACATAAGAACATAAGAAAGAAGGAACACTGCAACAGGCCTACTGACCCATGCGGAGCAGGTCCATGTCCTCCTCCCCCCGGATTAGCCCAATGACCCACCCAGTCTGGTCATCTCCAGTCAAGGAAGGAGCACGGCACCAGACCCAGCAGCACAAGCTAGTCAGGTCCAACTCACACACAGCCACACCCACTCATGTATTTATCTAACCTATATTTAAAACTACACAAAGTTTTAGCCTCAATAACTGTACTCGGGAGTTTGTTCCACTCATCCACAACTCTATTACCAAACCAGTGTTTTCCTATATCCTTCCTGAATCTGAATTTTTTCCAACTTGAAACCATTGCTGCGAGTCCTGTCTTGGCTGGAAATTTTCAGCACGCTATTTACATCCCCTTTATTTATTCCTTTTTTCCATTTATACACCTCGATCATATCCCCCCTAATTCTACGACTTTCGAGAGAGTGCAGATTCAGGGCCTTCAGTCTATCCTCATAGGGAAGATTTCTGATACATGGGATCATCTTTGTCATCCTCCTTTGTACGTTTTCCAGAGCATTTATATTCATTCTGTAATACGGTGACCAGAACTGAGCAGCATAGTCTAAATGAGGCCTAACCAAGGATATATAGAGTTGAAGAACAACCTGAGGACTTCTATTATTTATACTTCTAGATATTAAGCCAAGAATTCTGTTAGCTTTATTGCGAACACTAATGCACTGTTGTCTTGGTTTTAGATTACTGCTAACCAGAACTCCTAAATCCTTTTCGCAATCAGTAGTATTAAGATGTACATTATTTAGTTACATGTGGCATGGTTATTTACCTGTCCAACAATTAGAACTTTGCATTTGTCAATATTAAACTGCGTCTGCCACTTCTCCGACCATTGCATCAGTCTATTCAAATTATCCTGGAGTGATCTAGTGTCCTCATTAGAAAGATTGGACGGCCTATTTTGGTGTTATCAGCAAATTTGCTTATGTCGCTATTTATTCCCTCATCTATGTCGTTTATGTAAATTGTGAACAACAACGGGCCCAACACTGACCCCTGAGGAACACCGCTTGTGACGTGCCCCCATTCTGATTTCTCCATATTTATGCAAACTCTCTGCTGCCTATTTGTCAGCCATGCCTCTACCCAAGAAAAAATTTCTCCTCCTATTCCGTGTGCCTTAAGTTTCCTCAATCGAAAGCCTTACTGAAGTCCATATACACAATATCATATTCATTACCATGATCTACCTCCTCAAACACCTTAGTGAAAAAAGTTAGTAAATTCGTAAGACAGGAACGCTCCTTTGTAAAACCGTGTTGAGATTCACTAATCAATCTGTGCCTATCAAGATGGCTACGAACTGCTTCGGCTATTATTGATTCCATAAATTTTCCCACTATGGAGGTAAGGCTTATTGGTCTATAGTTCGAAGCCAAGGACCTGTCACCTGCCTTGTAAATAGGTATTACATTTGCCATTTTCCACTTATCAGGCACTATGCCAGTTTGTAGTGATATGTTAAAAAGATTAGCCAAAGGTATGCTAAGTTCCTCTTTACATTTCTTTAACACCCTTGCAAACAGTTCATCAAGACCTGGGGATTTCTTATGTTTTAGTTTCTCTATTTGTCTGGGGACCATGTCACTAGTTACCGCAATCGTGCATAGTTTATTATCGTCCTGTTCTACATAATCTATTATTTCAGGAATATCGCTAGTATTTTCCTGGGTGAAAACTGAGAGGAAGTAGGTATTGAGAATTGCACACATATCTTTATCATTGTCAGTGATCTGACCAGAGTTACTCTTAAGTGGGCCAGTCTTGTCCCTAATCTTACTTCTGTATACCTGAAAGAACCCTTTTGGGTTAGTCTTTGAATCCCTTGCGACCTTAGCCTCATAATCCCTTTTTGCTTTTCTTATTCCTTTCTTTATTTCTCTCTTTAATTGAATATATTGATTTTATTAACTGCCCATCCCCTTTTTTGATACGCCTTTATATGCCTCTCTTTTGACCAATGAGATGTTTTAATCTATTGTTCATCCATTTGGGATCATTTTTGTTAGATCTGATTTCCCTACTCGGAAGAAAAGTTGTCTGGGCAGCTAGAACTATGCTCTGAAAAACGTCATATTGCCAACGAAGATCACCTATCTGACCCATAGTCAGGACATTCCAATTTAGCCCACCCAGGTAATTTTTCAGTCCCATGAAGTCGGCCAAGCGAAAATCTGGGACAGAGATTTGATTGCAGTTATCTGGGTAATTCCATGATATATTGAAACTAAGTGATTTGTGATCACTTTCCCCAAGCTCATCATTAACCTCAAGATTATTAATTAGTGAATCTTTGTTGGCAAGAACCAAGTCAAGCAGATTGTTTCCTCTAGTTGGTTCTGTCACAACCTGTTCTAAAAAGCAATGCTGAACTGTATCAAGAAAGTCACTAGACTCAAAATTTCCTGTTATATTGTTCCAATCAATTTGTCTAAAGTTAAAATCTCCCATTATCACAACATTTTCATATCTAGATGCCTTATGAATTTCGTCCCATAACAGCTTACTGCACTCCCTGTCAATGTTTGGGGGCCTATAAATCATACCCAAAATTAATGTGTCACGTCCCTCGAGAAACTGTAGCCAAAAAGATTCTGTGTTCGATGTTTCTAATCTTATATCATGTCTAAAACAACAATTTAAATTTTCTCTGACATACATCGCCACACCACCACCCTTCCTGTTGACCCTATCAGTGTGGAATAATTTATAACCCTGTATGTTGCATTCAGAAGGCATTTCTCTGTCCTTCAGGTTGAACCAGGTCTCTGTTATACCAATAATATCTATATTACCTACACTTGCAAGTAATCTTAGCTCTTCTATCTTATTTCTTAGACTCCTACTATTTGTATAGTAAACCTTAAGGGAGCTAGCCACTCGTTGCCCACTACTATCTCTCTTTGTTGATCAATTGATTTGCCATTACTAGCAACTTTATTTTGAATATTGTCTTTTAAACATATCCCTGAAGTATCCCGGTAATAACTGCTGATTTTAACACTAATGCTGCAGCCTGATTGTTTCCCACAAACACCCATACCTCTATAATCTATCAGTTTAAATTCCTAGACAAGTCATCAATTACCCTCTCAATCGAATTGGCTAATGCAACCACTTCATCCCCAGAGAGATGAACCCCATCCCTTGCATACATATCACGTTTGCCAAAGAATAGGCCCCAGTTAACAATGAATGGGATTGCAAGTTCCTTGCAGTACCTGTCTAGCCAGCAATTTATACCAATTGCCCTAGACATCCATTCATTGCCCACTCCCTTTCTAGGCAAGATGCTACATATGACTGGGATCCCTCCCTTAGACCTAACTACTTCTATGGCTGACCTGTACTTATCTAGCATCTCCTCTCTCCTGCCCTTCCCCAGCACTAAGACAGATAATGGGCTTCTTCCCATTACCTGCCATAATATTATCCAACCTGCTGACTATGTCACCAACACCAGCTCCAGGAAGACACACTCTCTGTCTGACCTTTCTGTCTCTGTTACAAAATGCACGGTCCATATATCTTACCTGAGAATCTCCTACTATTAAAATATTCTTACCTTGATTAGCAGGGGAATCGGTGGTACCTTCAACCTCACTAACCACTGAAGTACACTCGTCCTGGAGAACAGAGAATCGATTTCCTACTTTCACATCTTCTCTATTAACTCTTCTCATCTTCCTTCTTCCTGAACTGTGAACCACTTGCCACTTGAAGCGGCTGCCACTATCACTGCTGGTGACCATTTCCTCCTTACCAGCTAAATCCTTCTCACACTCGCTCCCAAACTCATCTATGCGAAGCTTCAGCCTCCAATTTTCCTCCTGAAGAAGTAGAACCTCCTTCTTCAACAGCTGAACCTGAGATTCTAAAACACTACAACAAGCCATGGTGCTTGGTAACAGCCCACGCTAACTCCCAAGAGCTTAGGCAGGTATGACCACACGTGACCACTGACCTCAGCTATCCAGTATCTCTACTTTCCCCATTTACTAGCAAGAATTATCAACTTATTAATCTTTTTACTAAACTTTCACTTATTTTCAATAACATTTGCTGAAAATGACTTTCATATTCTTATATTTTCTCTCACACCATTTGTTTAACTTTTCTTGTACTCTCTGTGTACTCTGCTTTCAGTATACCAGGTTAACGTTGTAAAAAAACCCTAACATTTTAACTTTCTCAATTACCACTTTAATTTTTAACTCATTCTTCCATCAAATATTCATTTTCACACCTGAACGTACTGTACTATAACCACAAGCATTCCTATAGCACTGCATTCCTAAATATGATCCATAATATCTTTAAACTCCTCCTCGTACCCCAATCTTGGCCCACGTTTGTTTCAGTAATTGCATATACCACCCACTAACTGCTTCCTTCTTCAGTTCATTCACTTTCACTTCTCTCTTACACTCAGACGCTTCTCATGCTTCATCTTTCTCTCACTCTTAGAACATAAGAACATAAGAACGAAGGAACACTGCAGAAGGCCTACTGGCCCATGCGAGGCAGGTCCAAGTCCCTACCGGCTTAAGCCAATGCACCCAACCTAGTCAGGTCAGGTCACATTGACTTAAGGGAGGAACACGGCAACCGACCTGTTAGCACAAGCTATCAGGTCCAACTCACACCCACCCACATCTACTCATGTATTTATCCAACCTATTTTTAAAGCTACACAACGTTCTGGCCTCTATAACGGTACTTGGGAGTTTGTTCCACTCATCCACAACTCTATTACCAAACCAGTACTTTCCTATATCCCTCCTGAATCTGAATTTTTCCAACTTAAAACCATTGCTGCGAGTCCTGTCTAGGCTAGATATTTTCAGCACACTATTTACATCCCCTTTATTTATTCCTGTCTTCCACTTATAAACCTCAATCATATCCCCCCTAATTCTACGTCTTTCTAGAGAGTGCAGTTTCAGGGCCCTTAGTCTATCCTCATAGGGAAGGTTTCTGATACATGGGATCATCTTTGTCATCCTCCTTTGTACATTTTCCAGAGAATTTATATCCATTCTGTAATACGGTGACCAAAACTGTGCAGCATAATCTAAATGAGGCCTAACCAAGGATGTATAGAGTTGAAGAACAACCTGAGGACTCCTATTATTTATGCTTCTTGATATGAAGCCAAGGATTCTATTAGCTTTATTGCGAACACTTATGCACTGTTGTCTTGGTTTCAGATTACTGCTAACCAGAACTCCTAAATCTTTTTCGCAATTCGTAATATTAAGATCTACATTATTTAGTTTATATGTGGCATGGTTATTGTCCTGTCCAACATTTAGAACTTTGCATTTGTCTATATTAAACTGCATCTGCCACTTCTCCGACCACTGCATCAGTCTATTCAAATCTTCCTGGAGTGCTCGAATGTCCTCGTCAGAATGAATTCGACGGCCTATTTTGGTGTCATCGGCAAACTTGCCGATGTCGCTCTTTATGCCCTCATCTATGTCGTTTATGTAGATTGTGAACAGCAGGGGGCCCAACACTGACCCCTGTGGAACACCGCTCGTGACGCTTCCCCACTCTGATTTCTCCCCATTTATGCAAACTCTCTGCTGCCTATTTGTCAACCATGCCTCTATCCAGGAAAAAATTTCTCCTCCTATTCCATGTGCTTTAATTTTCCTCAATAGTCTCTGATGTGGGACCCTGTCAAAAGCCTTACTGAAGTCCATATACACAATATCATATTCATTACCATGATCTACCTCCTCAAATACCTTAGTGAAAAAAGTTAATAAATTCTGATATGCCATTCCTCTACAAACAATTTCTTCCGGAAGTGTTCTCATCAGTCTTTCATCCACTAATACAAACTAATTAATTGTTGTCATTGCTAACTTCATCATACCTCGTATACTTATTAATCCCTTTTCTTGAAATACATTTTCCCATTACAATACCTAGTCAATTACAGGAAATTCCTTGTAATTTATTCCTAGTACTTCCAGCTTACTTACTGTGAAGTAGAGGAAACTGCCGTACTCTAGATATGCCTAGATAAGAAATGACATAGCTGGTAATCCTACTGGCCATCTAAAGAAATATGCCATAATGTATCCTGTAAATCAAAGCCCCCTAACCTATACATAACCTCCCTGGTTCATAACTCACTGCCCCCCCCCACTCCCTATCCTTCCCTGACCCACACCTCATAACTTTCACTTGCTTGACATTCAGTTCAGTCTACCAGGTGTGGGCTGCTTATTTTGTTCTTCTAAGACCTCCAGGAAGTGATACTGGAACAAGCAGGGCTTCAGGAAATGATTCTGGAACAAGAGGGATACTTCCAGACCCTCTGGATCAGTTGAGTAGCGGTGCTGGAAGTGGAAGACCTTGGGGTACCTGCTGGGCTCACTCCTGGTGCTCCTCTTGTCTACACTGGGGTTGAACTCCAAGAGTTTCTAGTATGTAAGATAATCGTGGACGTCCAAAACTTTATGAGTTGTGTGTATGTTGTATATGTGCTTTCGTGTGTGTGTGTGTGTGTGTGTGTGTGTGTGTGTGTGTGTGTGTGTGTGTGTGTGTGTGTGTGTGTGTGTGTGTGTGTGTGTGTGTGTGTGTGTGTGTGTGTGTAATTACCTCGTTTTGTTTGTTGATATTAACCTGCAGCTCTTCGTCCCCATCACAGTGTTTTGTTGGATAATGAGATTGATCCCATTATTGTGAGAAGTGTGTGTGTGGAAGGTTTATAGGGAAAGAGTGGCAGGTGTGTGGGGTGGTTTATAAAAAAAAGTGTTAGAGGTGGGCAGGGAGGCGTGTGGAGAAGTTATAATGGTGAGTGGGGTGGTTTGTGGAGAACTGTGAGAGGTGTATGAGGAAGGAAAGAGACCGGATGAACACAGTGCGAAGTAATAAAAAACAGTGAAAGCTTCTGAGCTCTGGTAAGACCTTGCGCGAACATTTTGTCTCAGAAGTCAGCATATTAGTGCCGTTGATACTGACGGGCACCCTCGCCCTTTACTCTTTACGAGCTGCTACAAAACCTTGTCTACAAATAAGAAGGTCCTGCCGTCGGCTGCCTTGTACCCCCGCCTTCCCCCCTCGGAACCCAGCACCGTTGCCAACCACCCTCTTCTTTTCATGTCCACTAGCAACCCTACCGACCATTATCCCATCCGTAACACACTACTTTCTCTACTGCCGGCTACAAGCCCTCCTTACCCTTTCGCCTGCCCCTTACCATTTTAGCCGCCCGGTGCGACATCTTCCTCAATACCCACCTCTCCTTCTGCTGCCCCGCTACCTTCTTCGCTGCCCCCTTCTCCTGGTATGCATCCCCAGGCCCGTCTAGGACACCCAGAGGCTGGGCAGGCTGGTGGATGGGCGGGGCCAGGACTCAGGAAGGTCCTTGGTGGATTCGATGTGGAGCTGGAGCCTCTTGCCCTCGGCCAGTCGCTTAGTCGGTGTGCGCGCGGACAGTCGGGGACTCCAGAAGCTGAGGCGCCTCGCGGACTTCGTTGCTGAGCCGAATTACCGCCGCTGCAGTGTGAGACTCTGTCGTAGAACAGGTAGAGTCTGCTCGTTTAAGTTTTTCGCTGCAGCTGCTGGATACTGAATATCTTTCTTGATATAGACTAACACTGTTAGTTTTAATCCTCTCCGTCTACCACTGGAGCGTGTGATTGTGTCCTGCAATAATGTCTCCTGTTGTTGGGACGTGTGACTTACAATAGGGATGTGACTCAAGCCAAGATCATGAAGACTCTACGCGTGATATATCTTTAATTTGTGGATGCGACCTAGGACTCTGTCATGGAATGTGTCGATCGTATGCGTTAATTGAAAGTGAGAACTCTACCTTAGTACAGGTAGTCAATAGTGTTAATATCCGTCTGCATCTGAAAGTGACTAATTTTACTGTACAATTACCTATGTTGTAGACGTCCAGGTAGTGTCTAGTGCTTGCTGACTCTAAGTCTGCTTCGCACACGTGGACAGTGAATTCCATAAGCAGAAATTCCTGCTGCATTTCATTAAGCGTTATAACCATGTAAGTGATTTCAGCTCAGTGATGGGTGGAGACTCAAATCTCACTCCACTAATAGCTTCCCAGACTCTGGCTATTAAGGCTGTTGGTGATTGCAGAAGATTCGATAAGTAAAATAATCAATGACACAAACGCCTCAGCAACTGTAAACAAACATTTCATCTTATATACACAAGGGAATCTCCGAACGACACTCTAGAACGATATCACTGATCCATCTTGTGACTGAATATACTGACACAAAACTATTCAGCAAGTGATCCATAACCATAACCAACTTCGGTATTAAAAGTTTTGATTCTTCTCAAATTTGGTCTTGGCAAAGATACGTTAGTAAAACATTGACTCTCTCAGTGACTGTCAATGATGTTTACACAGAGTGAATCTCTAAGGATGTTGTTTAGATACAGTGACGCTCTGAGCATAATGTTTACATACGGAACATTCCAAAGGATGATGTTTATCAACGGTGACTCTCTGTGGAAGTTTACACACAGTGAAACTAAACACAGCTATTGAAGGTGCGCACACACAGCACCTGCAGAAGTTTACACACAGCACCTGCAGAAGTTTACACACAGCGCCTGCAGAAGTTTACACATAGCGCCTGCAGAAGTTTACACACAACACCTGCAGAAGTTTACACACAGCACCTGCAGAAGTTTACACACAGCACCTGCAGAAGTTTACACACAGCACCTGCAGAAGTTTAAACACAGCACCTACAGAAGTTTACACACAGCACCTGCAGAAGTTTACACACAGCACCTGCAGAAGTTTACACACAGCACCTGCAGAAGTTTACACACAGCACCTGCAGAAGTTTAAACACAGCACCTGCAGAAGTTTACACACAGCACCTGCAGAAGTTTAAACACAGCACCTACAGAAGTTTACACACAGCACCTGCAAAAGTTTACGCTCAGCACCTGCAGAAGTTTACACACAGCAACTGCAGAAGTTTACACACAGCACCTGCAGAAGTTTACACACAGCACCTGCAGAAGTTTACACACAGCACCTGCAGAAGTTTACACTCAGCACCTGCAAAAGTTTACGCTCAGCACCTGCAGAAGTTTGCACACAGCACCTGAAGAAGTTTACACACAGCACCTGCAGAAGTTTACACACAGCGCCTGCAGAAGTTTACACACAGCACCTGCAAAAGTTTACACACAGCGCCTGCAGAAGTTTACGCTCAGCACCTGCAAAAGTTTACACACAGCGCCTGCAGAAGTTTACACACAGCACCTGCAGAAGTTTACACACAGCACCTGCAGAAGTTTACACACAGCGCCTGCAGAAGTTTACACACAGCACCTGCAGAAGTTTACAGACAGCGCCTGCAGAAGTTTACACACAGCACCTGCAGAAGTTTACACACAGCACCTGCAGAAGTTTACACACAGCACCTGCAGAAGTTTACACACAGCACCTGCAGAAGTTTACACACAGCGCCTGCAGAAGTTTACACACAGCACCTGCAGAAGTTTACACACAGCGCCTGCAGAAGTTTACACTCAGCACCTGCAAAAGTTTACGCTCAGCACCTGCAGAAGTTTGCACACAGCACCTGAAGAAGTTTACACACAGCACCTGCAGAAGTTTACACACAGCGCCTGCAGAAGTTTACACACAGCACCTGCAAAAGTTTACACACAGCGCCTGCAGAAGTTTACGCTCAGCACCTGCAAAAGTTTACACACAGCGCCTGCAGAAGTTTACACACAGCACCTGCAGAAGTTTACACACAGCACCTGCAGAAGTTTACACACAGCGCCTGCAGAAGTTTACACACAGCACCTGCAGAAGTTTACACACAGCACCTGCAGAAGTTTACACACAGCACCTGCAGAAGTTTACACACAGCGCCTGCAGAAGTTTACACACACCACCTGCAGAAGTTTACACACAGCACCTGCAGAAGTTTACACACAGCACCTGCAGAAGTTTACACACAGCACCTGCAGAAGTTTACACACAGCACCTGCAGAAGTTTACACACAGCATCTGCAGAAATTTACACACAGCACCTGCAGAAGTTCACACAGCACCTGCAGAAGTTTACACACAGCACCTGCAGAAGTTTAAATACAGCACCTACAGAAGTTTACACACAGCACCTGCAGAAGTTTACACACAGTACCTGCAGAAGTTTACACACAGCACCTGCAAAAGTTTACGCTCAGCACCTGCAGAAGTTTACACACAGCAACTGCAGAAGTTTACACACAGCACCTGCAGAAGTTTACACACAGCACCTGCAGAAGTTTACACACAGCACCTGCAGAAGTTTACACTCAGCACCTGCAAAAGTTTACGCTCAGCACCTGCAGAAGTTTGCACACAGCACGTGAAGAAGTTTACACACAGCACCTGCAGAAGTTTACACACAGCGCCTGCAGAAGTTTACACACAGCACCTGCAAAAGTTTACACACAGCGCCTGCAGAAGTTTACGCTCAGCACCTGCAAAAGTTTACACACAGCGCCTGCAGAAGTTTACACACAGCACCTGCAGAAGTTTACACACAGCACCTGCAGAAGTTTACACACAGCGCCTGCAGAAGTTTACACACAGCACCTGCAGAAGTTTACACACAGCGCCTGCAGAAGTTTACGCTCAGCACCTGCAGGAGTTTACACACAGCGCCTGCAGAAGTTTACACACAGCACCTGCAGAAGTTTACACACAGCACCTGCAGAAGTTTACACACAGCGCCTGCAGAAGTTTACACACACCACCTGCAGAAGTTTACACACAGCACCTGCAGAAGTTTACACACAGCACCTGCAGAAGTTTACACACAGCACCTGCAGAACTTTACACTCAGCACCTGCAAAAGTATACGCTCAGCACCTGCAGAAGTTTGCACACAGCACCTGAAGAAATTTACACACAGCACCTGCAGAAGTTTACACACAGCACCTGCAGAAGTTTACACACAGCACCTGCAGAAGTTTACACACAGCGCCTGCAGAAGTTTACACACAGCACCTGCAGAAGTTTACACACAGCGCCTGCAGAAGTTTACGCTCAGCACCTGCAGGAGTTTACACACTGCGCCTGCAGAAGTTTACACACAGCACCTGCAGAAGTTTACACACAGCACCTGGAGAAGTTTACACACAGCGCCTGCAGAAGTTTACACACAGCACCTGCAGAAGTTTACACACAGCACCTGCAGAAGTTTACACACAGCGCCAGCAAAAGTTTAAACAGAGCACCTGCAGAAGTTTACACACAGCACCTGCAGAAGTTTACACACAGCGCCTGCAGAAGTTTACACACAGCACCTGCAGAAGTTTACACACAGCGCCTGCAGAAGTTTACACATAGCACCTGCAGAAGTTTACACACAGCACCTGCAGAAGTTTACACACAGCACCTGCAGAAGTTTACACACAGCGCCTGCAGAAGTTTACACACAGCACCTGCAGAAGTTTACACACAGCGCCTGCAGAAGTTTACGCTCAGCACCTGCAGGAGTTTACACACAGCACCTGCAGAAGTTTACACACAGCACCTGCAGAAGTTTACACACAGCACCTGCAGAAGTTTACACAGAGCGCCTGCAGAAGTTTACACACACCACCTGCAGAAGTTTACACACAGCACCTGCAGAAGTTTACACACAGCACCTGCAGAAGTTTACACACAGCACCTGCAGAACTTTACACTCAGCACCTGCAAAAGTATACGCTCAGCACCTGCAGAAGTTTGCACACAGCACCTGAAGAAATTTACACACAGCACCTGCAGAAGTTTACACACAGCACCTGCAGAAGTTTACACACAGCACCTGCAGTTTACACACAGCGCCTGCAGAAGTTTACACACAGCGCCTGCAGAAGTTTACACAAAGCGCCTGCAGAAGTTTACGCTCAGCACCTGCAGGAGTTTACACACTGCGCCTGCAGAAGTTTACACACAGCACCTGCAGAAGTTTACACACAGCACCTGGAGAAGTTTACACACAGCGCCTGCAGAAGTTTACACACAGCACCTGCAGAAGTTTACACACAGCACCTGCAGAAGTTTACACACAGCGCCAGCAAAAGTTTAAACAGAGCACCTGCAGAAGTTTACACACAGCACCTGCAGAAGTTTACACACAGCGCCTGCAGAAGTTTACACACAGCACCTGCAGAAGTTTACACACAGCGCCTGCAGAAGTTTACACACAGCACCTGCAGAAGTTTACACACAGCGCCTGCAGAAGTTTACACACAGCACCTGAAGAAGTTTACACACAGTACCTGCAGAAGTTTACACACAGCGCCTGCAGAAGTTTACACACAGCACCTGAAGAAGTTTACACACAGCACCTGAAGAAGTTTACACACAGCACCTGCAGAAGTTTACACACAGCACCTGCAGAAGTTTACCCACAGCACCTGCAGAAGTTTACACACAGCACCTGCAGAAGTTTGCACACAACACCTGAAGAAGTTTACACACAGCACCTGCAGAAGTTTACACACAGCACCTGAAGAAGTTTACACACAGCACCTGCAGAAGTTTACACACAGCACCTGCAGAAGTTTACACACAGCACCTGAAGAAGTTTACACACAGCACCTGCAGAAGTTTACACACAGCACCTGAAGAAGTTTACACACAGCACCTGCAGAAGTTTACACACAGCACCTGCAGAAGTTTACACACAGCACCTGCAGAAGTTTACACAGCACCTGCAGAAGTTTGCACACAACACCTGCAGAAGTTTACACACAGCACCTGCAGAAGTTTACACAGAGCACCTGTAGAAGTTTACACACAGTACCTGCAGAAGTTTACACACAGCACCTGCAGAAGTTTACACAGCACCTGCAGAAGTTTACACACAGCACCTGCAGAAGTTTACACAGCACCTGCAGAAGTTTACACACAGCACTTGCAGAAGTTTACACACAGCACCTGCAGAAGTTTACACAGTACCTGCAGAAGTTTACACAGTACCTGCAGAAGTTTACACACTGCACCTGCAGAAGTTTACACACTGCACCTGCAGAGGTTTACACAGTACCTGCAGAAGTTTACACACAGCACCTGCAGAAGTTTACACAGCACCTGCAGAAGTTTACACACAGCACCTGCAGAAGTTTACACACAGCACCTGCAGAACTTTACACTCAGCACCTGCAAAAGTATACGCTCAGCACCTGCAGAAGTTTGCACACAGCACCTGAAGAAATTTACACACAGCACCTGCAGAAGTTTACACACAGCACCTGCAGAAGTTTACACACAGCACCTGCAGAAGTTTACACACAGCGCCTGCAGAAGTTTACACACAGCACCTGCAGAAGTTTACACACAGCGCCTGCAGAAGTTTACGCTCAGCACCTGCAGGAGTTTACACACTGCGCCTGCAGAAGTTTACACACAGCACCTGCAGAAGTTTACACACAGCACCTGGAGAAGTTTACACACAGCGCCTGCAGAAGTTTACACACAGCACCTGCAGAAGTTTACACACAGCACCTGCAGAAGTTTACACACAGCACCTGCAGAAGTTTACACACAGCACCTGCAGAAGTTTACACACAGCGCCTGCAAAAGTTTAAACAGAGCACCTGCAGAAGTTTACACACAGCACCTGCAGAAGTTTACACACAGCGCCTGCAGAAGTTTACACACAGCACCTGCAGAAGTTTACACACAGCGCCTGCAGAAGTTTACACATAGCACCTGCAGAAGTTTACACACAGCGCCTGCAGAAGTTTACACACAGCACCTGAAGAAGTTTACACACAGTACCTGCAGAAGTTTACACACAGCGCCTGCAGAAGTTTACACACAGCACCTGAAGAAGTTTACACACAGCACCTGAAGAAGTTTACACACAGCACCTGCAGAAGTTTACACACAGCACCTGCAGAAGTTTACACACAGCACCTGCAGAAGTTTACACACAGCACCTGCAGAAGTTTACACACAGCACCTGAAGAAGTTTACACACAGCACCTGCAGAAGTTTACACACAGCACCTGCAGAAGTTTACACACAGCACCTGCAGAAGTTTACACACAGCACCTGCAGAAGTTTACACACAGCACCTGAAGAAGTTTACACACAGCACCTGCAGAAGTTTACACACAGCACCTGCAGAAGTTTACACACAGCACCTTCAGAAGTTTACACACAGCACCTGCAGAAGTTTGCACACAACACCTGCAGAAGTTTACACACAGCACCTGCAGAAGTTTACACAGAGCACCTGTAGAAGTTTACACACAGTACCTGCAGAAGTTTACACACAGCACCTGCAGAAGTTTACACAGCACCTGCAGAAGTTTACACACAGCACCTGCAGAAGTTTACACAGCACCTGCAGAAGTTTACACACAGCACTTGCAGAAGTTTACACACAGCACCTGCAGAAGTTTACACAGTACCTGCAGAAGTTTACACAGTACCTGCAGAAGTTTACACACTGCACCTGCAGAAGTTTACACAGCACCTACAGAAGTTTACACACAGCACCTGCAGAAGTTTGCACAGTACCTGCAGAAGTTTACACACTGCACCTGCAGAAGTTTACACACTGCAACTGCAGAGGTTTACACAGTACCTGCAGAAGTTTACACACTGCACCTGCAGAAGTTTACACACTGCAACTGCAGAGGTTTACACAGTACCTGCAGAAGTTTACACACAGCACCTGCAGAAGTTTACACAGCACCTGCAGAAGTTTACACACAGCACCTGCAGAAGTTTACACAGTACCTGCAGAAGTTTACACACAGCACTTGCAGAAGTTTACACAGCACCTGCAGAAGTTTACACACAGCACATTCAGAGGTTTACACTTAACGACTCTCTGGTTAAGTTTTACAGTTGGGTTAGCAGCAACTTTCTAAATACGTGATCCGCATGACGTGAATTTGTGATATATCAGGTTGAAGGTGAGGACCTGAGCACCACCCATCATTACATCACAATAATAACTTGATTCTCATATCGAAATTTCAACTCCGTTCCGGTAATTGCTATACAATCTAATTTATGGTGTGTGTGTTCGGTCCACCACCTGCAGTGTGTTTGTGTGTGTGTGTGTGTGTGTGTGTGTGTGTACTCAGTTGTACTCACCTGGTTGTGGTTGCGGGGGTCGAGTCACAGCTCCTAGCCCAGTCTCTTCACCTGGCCGCTACCCGGTCACTCTTCCTGCTCTGTGAGCTTTATCATACTTCTTCTTAAAGCTATGTATGGATCCTGCCTCCACTACATCACTACCCAGGCTATTCCACTTCCTGACTACTCTGTGACTGAAGAAATACTCCCTAACATCCCTGTGGTTCATCTGAGTCTTCAACTTCCAACTGTGTCCCCTTGTTGCTGTGTCCCATCTCTGAACCATCCTGTCTGTCCACCTTGCCAATTTCTCTCAGTATTTTGTATGTCGTTATCATGTCCCCCATATCTCACCCGTCCTCCAGTGTCATCAGGTCGATTTCCCTTAACCTCTCCTCGTAGGACATACCCCTTAGCTCTGGGACTAGTCTTGTTGCAAACCTTTGCACTTTCTCTAGTTTCTTTACTTGCTTGGCTAGATGTGAGTTCCAAACTGGTGCCGCATACTCCAATATGAGCCTAACGTACACGGTGTACAGGGTCCTGAACGATTCCTTATTAAGATGTCGGAATGCTGTTCTGAGGTTTGCTAAGCGCCCATATGCTGCAGCAGTTATTTGGTTGATTTGCGCTTCAGGAGATGTGCCTGGAGTTATACTCACCCAAGATCTTTTTCCTTGAGTGAGGTTTATAGTCTCTGGCCCCCTAGACTATACTCCGTCTGCGGTCTTCTTTGCCCTTCCCGAATCTTCATGACTTTTAACTTGGTGGGGTTGAACTCCAGGAGCCAATTGCTGGACCAGGTCTGCAGCCTGTCCAGATCCCTTTGTAGTTCTGCCTGGTCTTCGATCGAGTGAATTCTTCTCATCAACTTCACATCATCTGCAAACAGGGACACTTCGAGTCTGTACTCACCTATTTGTGGTTGCAGGGGTCGATTCATAGCTCCTGGCCCCGCCTCTTCGCTGATTGCAACTGTGTGTGTGTGTGTGTGTGTACTCACATATTTGTGGCTGCAGGGGTCGAGTCCTAGCTCCTGGCCCCGCCTCTTCACCGGTTGGTACTGGGTCCTCTCTCTGCCCGCTCCATGAGCTTTATCATACCTCGTCTTAAAACTATGTATGGTTCCTGCCTCCACTACATCACTTTCTAGGCTATTCCACTGCCTGACAACTCTATGACTGAAGAAATACTTCCTAATATCTCTCTAACTCATCTGTGTCTTCAACTTCCAATTGTGACCTCTTGTTTCTGTGTCCCCTCCCTGGAACATCCTGTCTTTGTCCACCTTGTCTATTCCGCGCAGTATTTTATATGTCGTTATCATGTCTCCCCTGACCCTCCTGTCCTCTAGTGTCGTCAGGCAGATTTCCCTTAAGCTTTCTTCATAAGACATTCCCCTTAGCTCTGGAACTAACCTTGTCGCAAACCTTTGCACTTTCTCTAGTTTCTTGACGTTCTTTATCAAGTGCGGGTTCCAAACAGGTGCTGCATACTCCAGTATGGGCCTGACATACACGGTGTACAGTGTCTTGAACGATTCCTCATTAAGGTATCGGAACGCTGTTCTCAGGTGTGCCAGGCGCCCATATGCTGCAGCAGTTACCTGGTTGATGTGTGCTTCCGGAGACATGCTCGGTGTTATACTCACTCCAAGATCTTTCTCCTTGAGCGAGGTTTGCAGTCTTTGGCCATCTAGCCTATACTCTGTCTGCGGTCTTCTTTGCCCTTCTTCTATCATCATGACTTTGCATTTGGCGGGATTAAATTCGAGAAGCCAGTTGCTGGACCAGGTGTCCAGTCTGTCCAGATCTCTTTGAAGTCCTGCCTGATCCTCATCTGATTTAATTCTCCTCATTAACTTCACATCGTCTGCGAACAGGGACACTGCTGAGTCTAACCCTTCCATCATGTCGTTCACATATACCAAAAATAGCACTGGTCCTAGGACCGACCCCTGTGGGACCCCGCTCGTCACAGGTGCCCAATGTGATACATCATTACGTACCATGACTCGTTGTTGCCTCCCTGTCAGATATTCTCTGATGCATTGCAGCGCCCTTCCTGTTATATGAGCCTGATCCTCTAGCTTTTGCACTAATCTCTTGTGAGGAACTGTGTCAAAGGCCTTCTTGCAGTCCAAGAAGATGCAATCAACCCACCCCCCTCTCTCTCGTGTCTTACTTCTGTTACTTTATCATAAAACTTCAGAAGGTTTGTGACACAGGATTTTCCTTCCATGATTCCATGCTGGTTGGCGTTTATAATCTTGTTCCGTTCCAGGTGCTCCACCACTCTCCTCCTGATAATCTTCTCCATAACTTTGCATACTATACACGTCAATGACACAGGTCTATAGTTTAGTGCCTCTTTTCTGTCTCCTTTTTTAAAAATGGGAACTACATTTGCCGTCTTCCATATCTCAGGTAGTTGCCCAGTTTCCAGGGACGTGTTGAAGATTGTGGTAAGTGGCACACACAGCATATCCGCTCCCTCTCTAAGGACCCACGGGGAGATGTTGTCCGGTGTGTGTGTGTGTGTGTGTGTGTGTGTGTGTGTGTGTGTGTGTGTGTGTGTGTGTGCTCACCTCGACTGGTGTTGGTGGCATCCTGGGGGACAATGTTGAAAGACCACAATGAAAATAAAACAAGAGTCCTCGATGACGCACTGACTTTCTTGGGTTATCCTGGGTGACTAATCCTCCCTACCCTTGGTTATCCTGAGTGGCCAACCCTTGCTACCCTGGGTTATCCTGGGTGGCTAACTCTCCCTATCTCAGGTTATCCTGGGTGGGTAACTCTTAAAATCTCAGGTTATCCTGGGTGGTTAACCCTCTCGGGTTAAAAATCCCAATAAATCTTGTCTCCTAATCTTATCTTATGTAGGATGTATCGTCCGTTAGGTGAGAGTGTATATAGATGGAAAAATAGATAGATAAATAGAGATAGGAAAAAAATGGAAGTGAAGGAAGAAGTGAATGTATTAAGTAAGGAAGGAGAGGAAGAGATAGATGAAGGAAAAAGGAAGAGAGGAGGGAGTAAAATAGGGAGAGAGAAATGAAGGAGGTAATAATAGAGGAGGAGAAGTGAGAATGAGAAGAGTGTAGGAGGAAGACAGGGAGAGGTGAAAGAAGTTGGGAGACGAGAGAGGGAAAGAGAGATGAAGGGAAAGAGGCAGAGTTGGAGGGAGAGAGGGAGGATGGATGGATAAAGGGAGGGGGAGAGATGGAGATAGAGAGGGGTATGGAGTAAGGGAGGAGGAAGGAGGAAATGAAATAGAGAGGAAGGGAGAGACGGAGGAAGAAGGTGGGTGAAGAGGCACAATTATTGTATCACCTGGTCACATCTTAACACGGTGTTAAGGGGTGACGGAAGTAATTAAGGGGATCAAGGTTCCCTTTGTCCTGCATCATCTAATCCGATCTAATTTACCCGACATCCGCTAATCTGATCGCATTAAGAATAACTTCTTAATTATTAGGCTATGAAGGACGTCCATTGTACCTTAGTTCTACCCTGCTCACCCATCCTACTCTATCCTCCATCCTCCCCCTGCTCACCTATCCTTCACCATCCTCTATCCTAGACCTATTCACCCATCCTAACCAATCCTCCATCCTACTACTGCTCACCAATCCTTCACCTTCCCAGACTTGCCCACACCCTTAATCCACTTAACCATCACAACCAACTCTACCTTCTCAAAACTTCTCTTTTTGCCAACCCTAACATCCCCCCCTACCTTCCCAACCAACCCCCTCCCTCTTTAACTTCCCAACCAACCCCCTCCCTCTTTAACTTCCTAACCAACCCCCCTCCCTCTTTAACTTCCCAACCAACCCCCTCCCTCTTTAACTTCCCAACCAACCCCCTCCCTCTTTAACTTCCTAACCAACCCCCCTCCCTCTTTAACTTCCCAACCAACCCCCTCCCTCTTTAACATCCCAACCAACCCCCTCCCTCTTTAACTTCCCAACCAACCCCCTCCCTCTTTAACTTCCCAACCAACCCCCACCCTCTTTAACTTCCCAACCAACCCCCGCCCACATTAACTTACCAAACAACCCCCTCCCTCTTTAACTTCCCAACCAACCCCCTCCCTCTTTAACGTCCCAACCAACCCCCTCCCTCTTTAACTTCCCAACCAACCCCCTCCCTCTTTAACTTCCCAACCAACCCCCTCCCTCTTTAACTTCCCAACCGTCCCCCTCTCCCTTAACCTTCCAACCAAGCCCTTCCCTCTTCAACCTCCCCGGCCAACTTCTTCCCTCTTTAGCCTCCCAACAGCCAACCCCTCCGTCTTTTACCCCCCCCAGTCAACCTCCCTTCCCTAACTTCCACAACCCACATTTTCATAGTCTTATTTTCTTATTATTATACTTTATATATTGTAACTTCACGAAAATATACACTGAGACGTAGTTCACCCATATCAATGGCGAGGATGGTAGCGGTAGTTTAATGTGCTTGTCATGTCCATTCTAGCTGCTAGCAGCTACTTTATTGTGCTAGTTTACAGCCCATGCTGTGTCCATCCTGTGGGTAGTAGCGGCTAGTTTGTAGTACACAGTATACTCATCCTGTGGCTGGTAGTTGTTAGTTTACTGTGCACGCTACACATCTCCTGTGGATGATAGCGGTTAATTTATAATGCGCCTCATATCCATTTTGTGGATGGTAGTGGTTAGTTAATTATGTTCCCATTATTCATTCTGAGGATAGCTACATGGATGTTCAGAAGGCCGTGGAACAAAACCCTGAAGGTTTAACCTGCTAGTAATCCCTCAAGCTAGCAGTAGGTAATTACAGCGAGCATCGACAGCATAATACCACTAAATGTAATCTTAAGATATTCTGCGATCTACCAGAGCTACATAATATACATCTCTTAATTAACCTAGTCAGTCAGGTGATTAATGGTTTCCCCTCACCGACGTACAGTAACAGTGCCACAACCATGATGGTGCCATAACCATGATGGTGCCACAACTATGATGGTGCCACAACTATGATGGTGTCATAACCATGGTGGTGCCACAACCATGATGGTGTCATAACCATGGTGGTGCCACAACCATGATGGTGCCATAACCATGATGGTGCCACAACTATGATGGTGTCATAACCATGGTGGTGCCACAACCATGATGGTGGAATAACCATGATGGTTCCACAACCCTGGCAGTGATAAAACCATGATGGTGCCACATCCACGATGAAGCCACAGACATGGCGGTGCCACAACCATGGTAGACCCACAACCATGATGGTGCCACGATACAGGTGTTAGAGCCAAGGCTGTGCCTGAATGTATTAGGGTGATGTAAAAACTGTAAGAGAGCAAGTCAAGGACTTGCGGTATATAGGGGAGGAGGGACTGGTAGTGTTGGTGGTGGTGGTGGTAGTGGTAGTGGTGATGATGATGGTTGTGATGGTGGTGGTGGTGGTGTTGCTGAGGGTGGTGATGGTGATAGTAGTGGTGGTAATGGTGCTGATCGTGGCAGTGGTGGTGCTTGTGATGGTGGTGATGGTTGTAGGGGAAGGGGGTGATTACGGTAGCGGGGATGGTGGTGATGGTGGTAGCTGGGTGTGGGTGATAGTGGTAGCGGGGTTGGGGTGAAATCGCAGATCTAGAGAGTGTACAGAGATCCTTTACTGCACGTATAAGTTCTGTCAAGCACCTTAACTACTGGGAACGCTTGGAAGCACTTGACTTGTACTCGTTGGAACGCAGGAGGGAGAGATATATCATAATCTACACTTGGAAAATCTTGGAAGGAATGGTCCCAAATCTGCACACAGAAATCACTCCCTACGAAAGTAAAAGACTGGGCAGGCGATGCAAAATGCCCCCAATAAAAAGTAGGGGCGCCATTGGTACACTAAGGGAAAACACCATAAGTGTCCGGGGCCCAAAACTGTTCAACAGCCTCCCATCAAGCATTAGGGGAATTGCCAATAAACCCCTGGCTGCCTTCAAGAGAGAGCTGGACAGATACCTAAAGTCAGTGCCGGATCAGCCGGGCTGTGGCTCGTACGTTGGAATGTGTGCGGCCAGCAGTAACAGCCTAGTTGATCAGGCCCTGATCCATCGGGAGGCCTGGTCATGGACCGGGCCGCGGGGGCGTTGATCCCCGGAATAACCTCCAGGTAACCTCCAGGTAACCTCCAGGTAACCTCCAGGTAACCTCCAGGGGTGTAGGTGATGGTGGTAGCGGGGATGGTGGTAGTATGGGTGAGGGTGACTGTGTTAGCGGGAGTGGGGGTGATAGTGGTTGCTTTATAGCGCGGAAGTTTAATTCAGTGTGTGTAGAGATGCTTCAGAGACCTGCAGGTTGCCTAAAGATCGCTTCTACTTGACATGACTTAGAAATTGAGAGATATTAGTGACGTGTGATCATCTTAATAAGGTTTAGGGAACCTTTAACCATATTCCGTGACCTTAATTATGCCAGTACCGACTTGTCTCAGCCACTTGCAGATACACTGAGTGAACTTCAGCAACACTGAGTAACCTTGCTGCTTTGTCATAGTAAGAAGAAACTGTTGTCTTCATTGATATTAAACAAAAATATTTTCCACTTTTAATTCCTCTAGGGATCCAGGTTCTCCTTCAAGAGCCCTTCTCCTCTACTATTGTCTCTCATGTTCTCCTAGGGAGTACCTATGTCCTGCTGAGGCCCACTTCTTGCCGGGGGTCCCTGTGTACTGCTGGGGTTCAGAATGTTTCCTCATGGTGTATTTTTTATACAGAATGTTTGCTCAAAGGCCCTTGTATATCTCCCTAAAGGCCTCTTTGTTCTGCTGGGTCCGTGAGTTTCACCATTTCTTCTGCTGGGTCCTTTTACATTTATAAAGGTAGCCTCTGTGTTCTGGGTCCTTTTATGCTTCCGGAAAAGTTATTTGGTTTGATTGGGCCTTTTTTATTCCCTCAGATATTATGCCTGGTAATATGCGTTAATTATTATGCGTCAAGCCAAAATGCGTCTGGTAAAATACATCATGTAATATACATGTGAAATGTTTTAGATAATATGTATCAGGTAATATTCGCCACTAAATATAAGTTGGGTAAAACTGGTCAGGAAAAATGTGCAAGAGGTAATATGGGCCAGGTATTGACACATGGTGGCCCAGCTGCATGGCGCAACCAGACTCTCGAGCCGCATGACGCAACCTGGCTTACGGTTGAACCTCAGAGGCCATTATCAGTTTTTTTTTTCATACAGTTCATCGCTCATATTGTGAGACAGCATTTTTCCCCGGTAAAGATTTCGTCAACTCCAGCTCCGACCTCCACCTCCACAAACAGGTTCGTAATGAACCAAAGACACGTAGAAAGGGAAAGCCTTTACCAAATCGACGTTTCCCTTTGTGGGTGAGAGACATGTCCTCGCACTGTCAACGTGTGTATGATTTACTAGGTGTGTGTTCTTACTGCCTATATTCCACATCAAGGCAGATGAAGGCAATATTTTGAACAGTAACATAACTCACTCTCGCCAGGAAGTATCAATCATTCCTCTCTCCTCTCCGGGTCTGCAAAGTCGTGTACGACAAGATGTTGAAAATGGTATAAACTACTAACAAGCTGATGAGTAAGACACATGTGCAACAGTTATGTATTATTGAAATGTTTTCCCTATACAGTAGGCTTCTTCAGTCAAATATAGCCAGCAGGAAAAGCAACTGAGTAAAGATAATGTAATCAGTCTATCCAACTTGGTTAAAATGGTGTTTGAGGTGTTCAGTCCCTCAGTCTGGCGAAACGTTTCAAAGATAAAGATACCCAACTGCTGCACATGTGTCTTCTCCATCAACTACAAGCTGAGTCTTGAGAATATTTCTGCTCAACATCGTACCTTTTGCACTCACAGTTGGTATGGGCCACAAAAGCAAACAAAGAACGACAAGCTTGCAGAACGGGCATTGGTTTAGAAAACGTTCTGTTCTTAACAGAGCTTTATCAAGACGTTCAGCACTGAACACAGCTGTGCGGTGTTCTAGGAAAATCTATTTCTACATCCTGTGTCTTTTCTTCACAGCTCTTGTTGGGGCTCTCACAGGCAGTGTCCAGCTGAACAGGACACCTGACACCTGGATGAGAGAGCTCATCCAGGACAATTTTGTCATAACTCTTGCAAGCGGGTATGCTAGTCTATACATTTGTACTCACCTAGTTGAGGTTGCGGGGGTCGAGTCCGAGCTCCTGGCCCCGCCTCTTCACTGATCGCTACTAGGTCACTCTCCCTGAGCCGTGAGCTTTATCATACCTCTGCTTAAAGCTATGTATGGATCCTGCCTCCACTACATAGCTTCCCAAACTATTCCACTTACTGACTACTCTGTGGCTGAAGAAATACTTCCTAACATCCCTGTGATTCATCTGTGTCTTCAACTTCCAACTGTGTCCCCTTGTTACTGTGTCCAATCTCTGGAACATCCTGTCTTTGTCCACCTTGTCAATTCCTCTCAGTATTTTGTATGTCGTTATCATGTCCCCCCTATCTCTCCTGTCCTCCACTGTCGTCAGGTTGATTTCCCTTAACCTCTCCTCGTAGGACATACCTCATAGCTCTGGGACTAGTCTTGTTGCAAACCTTTGCACTTTTTCTAGTTTCTTTACGTGCTTGGCTAGGTGTGGGTTCCAAACTGGTGCCGCATACTCCAATATGGGCCTAACGTACACGGTGTACAGGGTCCTGAACGATTCCTTATTAAGATGTCGGAATGCTGTTCTGAGGTTTGCTAGGCGCCCATATGCTGCAGCAGTTATTTGGTTGATGTGCGCTTCAGGAGATGTGCCTGGTGTTATACTCACCCCAAGATCTTTTTCCATGAGTGAGGTTTGTAGTCTTTGGCCCCCTAGACTGTACTCCGTCTGCGGTCTTCTTTGCCCTTCCCCAATCTTCATGACTTTGCACTTGGTGGGATTGAACTCCAGGAGCCAATTGCTGGACCAGGTCTGCAGCCTGTCCAGATCCCTTTGTAGTTCTGCCTGGTCTTCGATCGAGTGAATTCTTCTCATCAACTTCACGTCATCTGCAAACAAGGACACCTCAGAGTCTATTCCTTCCGTCATGTCGTTCACAAATACCAGAAACAGCACTGGTCCTAGGACTGACCCCTGTGGGACCCCGCTGGTCACAGGTGCCCACTCTGACACCTCGCCACGTCCCATGACTCGCTGCTGTCTTCCTGACAAGTATTCCCTGATCCATTGTAGTGCCTTCCCTGTTATCCCTGCTTGGTCCTCCAGTTTTTGCACCAATCTCTTGTGTGGAACTGTGTCAAACGCCTTCTTGCAGTCCAAGAATATGCAATCCACCCACCCCTCTCTCTCTTGTCTTACTGCTGTCACCATGTCATAGAACTCCAGTAGGTTTGTGACACAGGATTTCCCGTCCCTGAAACCATGTTGGCTGCTGTTGATGAGATCATTCCTTTCTAGGTGTTCCACCACTCTTCTCCTGATAATCTTCTCCATGATTTTGCATACTATACATGTCAGTGACACTGGTCTGTAGTTTAATGCTTCATGTCTGTCTCCTTTTTTAAAGATTGGGACTACATTTGCTGTCTTCCATGCCTCAGGCAATCTCCCTGTTTCGATAGATGTATTGAATATTGTTGTTAGGGGTACACATAGCGCCTCTGCTCACTCTCTCAATACCCATGGGGAGATGTTATCTGGCCCCATTGCCTTTGAGGTATCTAGCTCACTCAGAAGCCTCTTCACTTCTTCCTCGGTTGTGTGCACTGTGTCCAGCACATGGTGGTGTGCCCCACCTCTCCGTCTTTCTGGAGCCCCTTCTGTCTCCTCTGTGAACACTTCTTTGAATCTCTTGTTGAGTTCCTCACATACTTCACGGTCATTTCTTGTTGTCTCTCCTCCTTCCTGTGTGTACTCACCTAATTGTACTCACCTAATTGTGGTTGCAGGGGTCGAGACTCAGCTCCTGGCCCCGCCTCTTCACTGATCGCTACTGGGTCCTCTCTCTCTCTGCTTCCTGAGCTTTGTCATACCTCTTCTTAAAACTATGTATGGTTCCTGCCTCCACTACTTCACTTGCTAGGCTATTCCACTTGCTGACAACTCTATGACTGAAGAAATACTTCCTAACGTCCCTGTGACTCGTCTGAGTCTTCAGCTTCCAGTTGTGACCCCTTGTCCCTGTGTCCCCTCTCTGGAACATCCTATCTCTGTCCACCTTGTCTATTCCCCGCAGTATCTTGCATGTCGTTATCATGTCTCCCCTGACCCTTCTGTCCTCCAGTGTCGTCAGTCCGATTTCCCTTAACCTTTCCTCGTACGACATTCCCTTGAGCTCTGGGACTAGCCTTGTTGCAAACCTTTGTACTTTCTCTAACTTCTTGACGTGCTTGACCAGGTGTGGGTTCCAGACTGGTGCTGCATACTCCAGTATGGGCCTAACATACAGTGTACAGTGTCTTGAACGATTCCTTATTAAGGTATCGGAACGCTATTCTCAGGTTTGCCAGGCGCCCGTATGCTGCAGCGGTTATTTGGTTGATGTGTGCCTCCGGTGATGTGCTCGGTGTTATGGTCACCCCAAGGTCTTTCTCCCTGAGTGAGGTCTGTAGTCTTTGTCCACCTAGCCTATACTCTGTCTACGGTCTTCTTTGCTTCATGACTTTGCATTTGGCTGGATTGAATTCGAGAAGCCAGTTACTGGACCACATGTCCAGCCTGTCCAGGTCTCTTTGCAGTCCTGCCTCATCCTCGTCCGATTTAATTCTTCTCATCAACTTCACGTCATCTGCGAACAGGGACACTTCAGAGTCTATTCCTTCCATCATGTCGTTCACATATATCAAAAATAGCACTGGTCCTAGAACTGACCCCTGTGGGACCCCGCTCGTAACAGGCGCCCACTATGATACCTCTTCACGTACCATGACTCGTTGTTGCCTCCCTGTCAGGTATTCCTGATTCATTGCAGTGCCCTCCCTGTTATATGCGCCTGATCCTCCAGCTTCTGCACTAATCTCTTGTGGGGAACTGTGTCAAAGGCCTTCCTGCAGTCTAGGAAAACGCAATCAACCCACCCCTCTCTCTCGTGTCTTACTTCTGTTACCTTGTCATAAAACTCCAGAAGGTTTGTGACACAGGATTTGCCTTCCATGAACCCATGCTGGTTTTCATTTATAATCTTGTTCCGTTCCAGGTGTTCCACCACTCTCCTGATAATCTTCTCCATGACTTTGCACACAATACATGTCAGAGACACAGGTCTGTAGTTTAGTGCCTCATTTCTGTTTCCTTTCTTAAATATGGGGACTACATTTGCTGTCTTCCATTCTGTGTGTGTGTGTGTGTGTGTGTGTGTGTGTGTGTGTGTGTGTGTGTGTGTGTGTGTGTGTGTGTGTGTGTGTGTGTGTAGCACCTCTGTGATAACATTCTGTACTTCTGCTTTTCAATTTGTTTACACATGCCCTTGTAGGTGAAGTCTGCATTGACTTCTTCACTTAGTGCCTCCACACCTAGCACCTCCTCACCTAGTACCTCTACAACCTCCTCACCTAGTGCCTCCACAACCTCCTCACCTTGTGCCTCCACACCTAGCACCTCCTTACCTAGTACCTCCACAACCTCCTCATCTTGTGCCTCCACAACCTCCTCACCTTGTGCCTCCACACCTAGCACCTCCTCACCTAGTGCCTCCACAACCTCCTCACCTAGTACCTCCACAACCTCCTCACCTAGTACCTCTACAACCTCCTCACCTAGTGCCTCCACATCCTTCTCACCTAGTGCCTCCACATCCTCCTCACCTAGTGCCTCCACAACTTCCTCACCTAGTACCTTCACTAGTTCCTCACCTAGTATGTCCACTAGTTACTCAATACCTCCACTAGTTCCTCACCTAGTACCTCCACCAGTTCCTCACCTAGTACCTCTACTAGTTACTCAATACCTCCACTAGTTCCTCACCTAGTACCTCCAATAGTTCCTCACCTTGTACCTCCACTAGTTTCTCACCTAGTACCTCCACTAGTTCCTCACCTAGTACCTCCACTAGTTCCTCACCTAGTACCTCCACTAGTTCCTCACCTAGTATCTCCACTAGTTCCTCAACTTATACCTCCACTAGTTCCTCACCTAGTACCTCCACTAGTTCCTCACCTAATACCTCCACTAGTTCCTCACCTTGTACCTCCACTAGTTCCTCACCTAGTACCTCCATTAGTTCCTCACCTAGTACTTCCACTAGTTCCCCACCTAGTACCTCCACTAGTTCCTCACCTAGTACCTCCACTAGTTCCTCACCTTGTACCTCCACTAGTTCCTCACCTTGTACCTCCACTAGTTCCTCACCTAGTACCTCCACTAGTTCCTCACCTAGTACCTCTACTAGTTCCTCACCTAGTACTTCCACTAGTTCCCCACCTAGTACCTCCACTAGTTCCTCACCTAGTACCTCCACTAGTTCCTCACCTTGTACCTCCACTAGTTCCTCACCTTGTACCTCCACTAGTTCCTCACCTAGTACCTCCACTAGTTCCTCACCTAGTACCTCTACTAGTTCCTCACCTAGTACCTCCACTAGTTCCTCACCTAGTATGTCCACTAGTTGCTCAATACCTCCATTAGTTCCTCACCTAGTACATCCACTACTTCCTCACGTAGTACCTCCACTAGTACTTCACCTAGTACCTCCACTAATTCCTCATCTCTTCCACCAGTTCCTCGCTTTACTGGTTCTTCTTCACCTAGTGTGTTTCACACATACACAAGCCTCAGACTTAATAACCATCATCCTTGCCAGAGTGTGTGTGATGACACTCAGCCACAGGTCAACAAACGTCGGGGGAGAAAAATGAAAAACACAGATTTGCATCCTCACGCGCCCTCACTATCTTGAAACCTAACACACAAATTCACTACAGACTCCGAACCCAGAGTCGTCGGACCACTTAACACTATCTAACCTTACTCAATATATTTGCATATCCTGCTCCACACCTTCCCTGCCCATCATTGACACTCCTTTGGTCATCCTCGTCCCATCCCTTTAAAACATCTTTTCTCTACTCACCTTGATGAACCTTTGAATATCTTGTATGCTGTGGTTATGTCACCGCCAAGAGTTTTCTCCTTTTTGCTGTAAAATTTAGTTTGATGACATATGTTTAATCCTTTTGAATTTTATGCTAGTGAGAAGATGAAAGTTGCGTCCTGGCGTGCGTGCTTCTTTTACATCTCTCTGACGTGACATTTCTCTCATGGGGAGTCACTGTCTTCTGTTTATTAGCCAGTATGTTATCTTTATACCAGCCTCTTATCCCAGTTTAAAGACTAGCTGCTTGCGAGGTACTATACTGAAGGTCGTTCTGTCTGTTTAGGATTATGCTTATCGCTCGTCCATCCCTCCCATCCCTATCAAATTCAACTGAGTTTGTGAAACAGAACTTTCCACTTTTGAACCAGCTTTGAAGCTCTAGCTATAATCTCCTGCTTATTGTTGTTGGGTTGACATACAGCTTCTGGGCCCTCTTATTCTTCATAGGGTTGGTACCGAAGGGTCTTAGTTCCAGCTAATTTATAAAAGAATTTTGGACGCATCTTTTGTCTCAGTTCACACTACCTGAACTTCCTACTGTATTATACATTTTCATAAACTTTACACTGAGGTAGTTCTTTCTAACTTCTTTAATCACATATTAATTTACAGTTTCCATGTGTCCCCATGTTCCGCTCATCACATTCAAACACTTTCCTCGTTTATCTCTCACAGGATGAATATGTAGTACATAATAAAATTATAAATTAATGTCAGTACCGATATCTTCAACGTCATAATTATGTTTCTCAGTCTTTGTTTATTTGGTGTCAAGAATTTAGGTCAAATAGTCTGTTTTCTCTCTTTTATCCTCAGCTTCAGGAGCTGCCTCGTGACGACTACTTCATATTTCTAATCATATGTGCTTGCTTAGGTATTGGGTCTAAATTGCTGCTCCGGAAGATACGATTAGACTAACAGAACATATATAAAATTATCTGAAAGTTGATATTAGGCATAAAAGCCGTTGATAACGCTAGCAAAGTTATTCTATTTGTGGTCTTTGGGTTATATGTTCAGGGACGATGACTATCCTCTATTCCTCACTGTTGGACTCCTGTAGTTGTTTACCATCATAGGTATTACAAGGTTTTCTTCTTGTTTTTCCCATCTGGCAGATTCATTACCATCTTCTTCTCTTCCATTTCTATCCTTTTCATTATTTTGGCCTCAACTTTGTACATATTTATGAAGGAGGGATCCTGACAGTATGGCACCTAGTATCGACCTCAGGGTTACCTGCTAGTTATACACATTTATCCAGACATTTCATCCTTCTTAGTGAATGTGTATTTTGTTTTTCAACATTTTTATTAACCCATAACACAGCATGTTACTATAACCTGCGTATATAACTCGTATTTTGTAAAAAACTGTCAAAGTCTATCTTCGAGGCTACAAATCATACTGTCGTAGATATGTATTATGTCTGAAGTACATGTCTATTTTTCTTTATTGAAACAAAATAGAAAAGCAATTTCTTACCTTTTCTCGTTAAAACTATTATTAGAATATGTTCAAAGACAAAACATTGAATGTCTTAAAGAATCAAAATGGAAGTAGCATCTCGCGTTATACTAAGTGTGACAAAAACAGCCGATCACTTTGTTAAATGGTTAATTATGTCAAGGATGCTGCAATCCCAGTTAAAATATTAAATGGACTGGTCCTCAGTACGATCCAGTACTTGAATGTACTGGGTCATGTTGCACCAGTAACCTCATCAACCTGCTTGGTGACTGATGCTGAGTCCCGGGAATGTAAACTAAATGACGAATTGAGAGGAGAGCAATACGTGTGTGTATGTGTGTGTGTGTGTGTGTGTGTGTGTGTGTGTACTCACCTAGTTGAGGTTGCGGGGGTCGAGTCCGAGCTCCTGGCCCCGCCTCTTCACTGATCGCTACTAGGTCACTCTCCCTGAACCGTGAGCTTTATCATACCTCTGCTTGAAGCTATGTATGGATCCTGCCTCCACTACATCGCTTCCCAAACTATTCCACTTACTGACTACTCTGTGGCTGAAGAAATACTTCCTAACATCCCTGTGATTCATCTGTGTCTTCAACTTCCAACTGTGTCCCCTTGTTACTGTGTCCAATCTCTTTCGTGTCTTTGTCCACCTTGTCAATTCCTCTCAGTATTTTGTATGTCGTTATCATGTCCCCCCCCATCTCTCCTGTTCTCCAGTGTCGTCAGGTTGATTTCCCTTAACCTCTCCTCGTAGGACATACCTCTTAGCTCTGGGACTAGTCTTGTTGCAAACCTTTGCACTTTCTCTAGTTTCTTTACGTGCTTGGCTAGGTGTGTGTGTGTGTGTGTGTGTGTGTGTGTGTGTGTGTGTGTGTGTGTGTGTGTGTGTGTGCGTGCGCGTGCGCGGATATGTACATAATGTATTACTGGTGGCCTTGAGGCACACACACAGCATGACTGGACACTGGCAATATACTTCCCAGTCCACCCAAAATATTCTTTTATCGAAAATAAACTCACAAGTCACTATGGCACTGCTGCAACACTTCGAACACATGATGGTTGGAAGACTCGTAACAATAATAATAATAATTCCGAGGGCAAAATAACCACTTAATCACAATGATAACTTCAGTGATATATAAATCATTCTGATTTCCTTAACATTTGGAAGTTATTAACGAAAATGAAAGAGAAAGAAGAAAGATGAAAAATAATAATCATCGACCCATTTACGAAATTCCTTGTAAGTCACTGATGGAAGTGGAGGAGTGGAGGAGGAGTGGTGGAGTGGAGGAGTGGTGGAGGAGTGGTGGAGGAGCAGTGGAGGAGCAGTGGAGGAGTGGTGGAGGAGCAGTGGAGGAGCAGTGGAGGAGTGGTGGAGGAGAGTTGGAGGAGCAGTGGAGGAGCAGCGGAGGAGTGGTGGAGGAGCAGTGGAGGAGTGGTGGAGGAGGGGTGGAGGAGCAGTGGAGGAGCAGTGGAGGAGAGTTGGAGGAGCAGTGGAGGAGAGTTGGGGGAGCAGTGGAGTGGTGCAGGATCAGTGGAGTGTTGGAGGACCAGTGGAGGAGCAGTGGAGGAGCAGTGGAGGAGTGGTGGAGGAGTGGTGTAGGAGTGGTGGAGGAGTGGTGGAGGAGTGGTGTAGGAGTGGTGGAGGAGTGGTGGAGGAGTGGTGTAGGAGTGGTGTAGGAGTGGTGTAGGAGTGGTGGAGGAGTGGTGGAGGAGTGGTGTAGGAGTGGTGTAGGAGTGGTGGAGGAGTGGTGGAGGAGTGGTGGAGGAGCAGTGGAGGAGCAGTGGAGGAGTGGTGGAGGAGCAGTGGAGGAGTGGTGGAGGAGTGGTGGAGGAGCAGTGGAGGAGCAGTGGAGGAGCAGTGGAGGAGTGGTGGAGGAGCAGTGGAGGAGTGGTGGAGGAGCAGCGGAGGAGTGGTGGAGGAGCAGTGGAGGAGTGGTGGAGGAGTGGTGGAGGAGCAGTGGAGGAGCAGTGGAGGAGCAGTGGAGGAGTGGTGGAGGAGCAGTGGAGGAGTGGTGGAGGAGCAGTGGAGGAGTGGTGGAGGAGCAGTGGAGGAGCAGCGGAGGAGTGGTGGAGGAGCAGTGGAGGAGTGGTGGAGGAGCAGTGGAGGAGCAGTGGAGGAGTGGTGGAGGAGTGGTGGAGGAGCAGTGGAGGAGTGGTGGAGGAGAGTGGAGGAGAGTTGGAGGAGCAGTGGAGGAGCAGTGGAGGAGCAGTGGAGGAGTGGTGGAGGAGTGGTGGAGGAGCAGTGGAGGAGTGGTGGAGGAGCAGTGGAGGAGTGGTGGAGGAGTGGTGGAGGAGCAGTGGAGGAGAGTTGGAGGAGCAGTGGAGGAGCAGTGGAGGAGTGGTGGAGGAGCAGTGGAGGAGCAGTGGAGGAGTGGTGGAGGAGTGGTGGAGGAGAGTGGAGGAGAGTTGGAGGAGCAGTGGAGGAGCAGTGGAGGAGCAGTGGAGGAGTGGTGGAGGAGGCGTGGAGGAGCAGTGGAGGAGCAGTGGAGGAGCAGTGGAGGAGTGGTGGAGGAGCAGTGGAGGAGCAGTGGAGGAGTGGTGGAGGAGTGGTGGAGGAGAGTGGAGGAGAGTTGGAGGAGCAGTGGAGGAGCAGTGGAGGAGTGGTGGAGGAGCAGTGGAGGAGCAGTGGAGGAGTGGTGGAGGAGTGGTGGAGAGTGGAGGAGAGTTGGAGGAGCAGTGGAGGAGCAGTGGAGGAGTGGTGGAGGAGAGTGGAGGAGCAGTGGAGGAGCAGTGGAGGAGTGGTGGAGGAGTGGTGGAGGAGAGATGACAGAGGAGAGGGTGTTTACCACTACTCTCCCTCACAACAATCACCCACCACCACCACCACAACCACTACTCTCCCTCACAACAACCATCCACCACCACCACTACTCTCCCTCACAGCAATCACCCACCACCACCACCACAACCACTACTCTCCCTCACAACAACCATCCACCACCACCACTACTCTCCCTCACAACAATCATCCACCACCACCACAACCACTACTCTCCCTCACAACAACCATCCACCACAACCACTACTCTCTCTCACAATAACCATCCATCACAGCCACTACTCTCCCTCAGCAATCACCCACCACCACCACCACCACCACCACCACCACCACCACCACCACCACCACAACCACTACTTTCTCTCACAATAATCATCCACCACCACCACTACTCTCTCTTACAACAATCATCCACCACAGCCACTATTCTCCCTCACAACAATCACCCACCACCACCACCACTACTCTCCCTCACAACAATCATCCACCACCACCACCACTACTGTCCCTCACAACAATCATCCACCATCATCACTACTCTCCTTCACAACAATCATCCACCGCCACCACCATTACTCTCCCTCACAATTGTCACCCACCACCATCATCACAACCACTACTCTCCCTCACAACAATCATCCATCATAACCACTACTCTTCCTCACAGCTATCACCCACCACCACCATCACCACCACTATTCTCCCTCACAACAATCACAATAAGCAATTTCTGGTAAGAATTTAATAGCATGAAGGCTGGTCGAGTCAGTCACCTCTAGATATATTAGGTAGGTGGTGACCCTGGCTGGTGAGTCTTGTGGCAGACTTGTCTCTTGTCTGTAGTAACCACACTTTGTGTCATGACCACTGAATGTGTCATGACTTGTGTCATGACCGTTGCTTGTGTCATGACCACTGTCTTTTTCCAGATCAATGTCACTGTCATGACCACTATCCGTGTCAGGACTACTGTATATGTCATGACATTGACTGTATCATGACCACTGATTGTGTCATGACCCCTGTCATGACTGCTTTGTCATGAGCAATGTATCACGACCACTGATTGTGTCATGACCCCTGTTATGACTGCTTTGTCATGAGCAATGTATCATGACCACTGATTGTGTCATGACCCCTGTCATGACTGCTTTGTCATGAGCAATGTATCATGACCACTGATTGTGTCATGACCCCTGTCATGACTGCTTTGTCATGAGCAATGTATCACGACCACTGATTGTGTCATGACCCCTGTTATGACTGCTTTGTCATGAGCAATGTATCATGACCACTGATTGTGTCATGACCCCTGTCATGACTGCTTTGTCATGAGCAATGTATCACGACCACTGATTGTGTCATGACCCCTGTCATGACTGCTTTGTCATGAGCAATGTATCACGACCACTGATTGTGTCATGACCCCTGTCATGACTGCTTTGTCATGAGCAATGTATCACGACCACTGATTGTGTCATGACCCCTGTCATGACTGCTTTGTCATGAGCAATGTATCATGACCACTGATTGTGTCATGACCCCTGTCATGACTGCTTTGTCATGAGCAATGTATCACGACCACTGTCAGTCTGGTGTCATATCTATTATTGTTATTATTATTATTATTATTATTATTATTATTATTATTATTATTGTTGTTGTTGTTGTTGTTGTTGTTGTTGTTGTTGTTGTTGTTGTTTTTATTATTATTAATAGTAATATTTGTACTACTACTACTACTATTACTACTACTACTACTTTTACTACAATTACTGTTACTACTAATAATATTACTACTACCTCTACTACTAATATTACTATCACTCTTTTTACTAGTACTAATATTGCTACTACTACTTCTACTGCTACTATTATTATTACTACTGCTACTTCTAATAGTATTTTTACTATTACTACTAGTACTACTGCTATTACCACTACTTTCACTATTTCTGCTACTTTTACTACTACTACTACTACCACTACTACCACTACTACCACTACTACTACTATTACTACCACTACTATTTTTACTACTACTACTATTGCTACTTTTACTACTATTACTACTACTACTACTACTCACACCATTACTACAGCTATTATCATTATTAATGTACTCATTATTAAGTTTTGTCTCGACAGTGACCACAAGAAGCACCAACTAGCGACTCACCGGGATGGGTTGGACAACCAGAATACTCATCGTGTCCCTATTAGGTGAGTGTCCCTTTAAAGATTGTGAGTTCTCATTAAATATGTGAGGTGCTGAAAACCCCTGGCACCTGGTAGGCTTATCCCATGACTCTATGTTTAGAGGGGGGGGGGAAGGTGTGTAGACCTATCCCATTAAAGCAAGTCATATGTATCCCATTGGAATATCAGACGTTGAAAAACTTTCATCTGGGAAGGAAAAAATAATTAAATTGCGTGATATATCACGACGGGTTATGAACGGGGAATAAATAAATAAATAAATAGATAAACTGAACTATTTCTTCTTGATTACCAGCGAAAGGCATCGGACAGATGACCAGAAGCCGCGTCAGAAAACACTTATACATATTTATTATTCCAGATTGTCCTGAGGACATCACAAGAAAGACAACCGGACAACAAATGGAAACTTAAAAAACTTTTGCCCATCTATATAAAAAAATAATATAAAGAGAGTACCAAAAACTAAAGATCTAAGTGTCTAAAAAACATTACTAAGTATAGGACTAGTTAAATCAGAAAGATGGAAAGCAAAATCTGAAGCTGTGAGTGTTGACCAAAACATTGCTAGTGATTGATAGGTAGTGAGTTATCGTCAATGAATGATAGCTGGTGAATGATAGCTGGTGAATGATAGCTGGTGAATGATAGCTGGTGAATGATAGCTGGTGAATGATAGCTGGTGAATGATAGCTAGTGAATGATAACTTGTTAATGATAACTAGTTAATGATCGTTAGTGAGCGATAACTAATGAATGATAGCTAGTGAAAGATAGGGAGTGAATTATAGCTAGCGAAAAATATCTGGTGAATGTTATGGAGTGAATGACTAGTGAATGATAATTAGTGAATGATCGCTAGTGAATAGCAACATGTGAATGTTATCTAGTGAATAACAGCTAGTGATTGATAACTTGTGAATGTTGTTTAGTGAATGACAGCTAGTGAATGATAACTAGTGAATGATAGCTAGTGGATGATGGCTAGTGAATGATAGCTAGTGAGTGATAACTAGTGAATGATAGCAAGTGAATGATAGGTACTGAATGATAGCTAGTGAGTGATAACTAGTGAATGATAGCAAGTGAATGATAGGTACTGAATGATAGCTAGTGAATGATAACTAGTGAATGATAGCTAGTGAATGATAACTAGTGTGAATATTACCTAGTAAATAATTAATTGTGTATGATGACTGTGTATTGCGAGGTATACAATATGTTTAATGCTGTATATTGTGCTCTGTATGCAATACATTGTATGTGGAATATTGTATGCTTGTTGTATGATGTATCCTGGATAATATGCGCTGTATACAACCTGTTGCACGAGTTAAAATGTATACATTCTGTATGATATATGATGTATAATGAATGATGTATGATGTGTGAAGTATGGTGTACAATGCGTGAGAAAGAATAGTGAATTCTCAGGAATCTTTCTCAAGGTCTGTTGCTCAGTCATGGATTCTGAAGTCTTTCACGATGAGTTATTATTAACTAGTGCGTGTGTGTGTGTGTGTGTGTGTGTGTGTGTGTGTGTGTACTCACCTAAGTGTACTCAATTGTAGTTGCAGGGGTCGAGACTCAGCTCCTGACCCCGCCTCTTCACTGTGTGTGTGTGTATGTGTGTGTGTGTGTGTGTGAAGGTGTACTTTCCTATTTGTGGTTCCAGGGGTCAGATCTTAGCTCCTGGCCCCGCATCTCCACCGGCTACGTGAGCCCTGTTTCAAATATTCTTAAAACTATGTATTTATCCTGTCTGTACTCCTTCACATCCTTGGTCGTTCCACTTCCTGACAACGCAAAGGTTAAAGAAGCATTTCCCGACATCCCAATGACTTGTGTTTTTAACTTCCAACTGTGACCTCATCTCTAACAGACTTTCAGTGTCCACCATATCAGTCCATCTCAGTATTATGTTTGTCGTAATCATATCCCTCATGTCATCAGGTTTAGCTCCTTTAGCCTCTTCTCATAGCTCATACCTCTTGGCTCTAAGACTATTTTCACTTTGAACCTGAGCATTTTTTCCAGCTTCTTAACATGCTCTATCAAATGTGGGTTCCATACAAGTGCTCCTCCTAGGATGGGCCTGACAAATGTCGTGAATAACTCTTTGTTAAGGTTCCTGAAAGATATCCTTAGATTTGCCACTCTCGTGTCTCTTACGGTGTTTATAAGTGTGATGTGTACTTCAGGCGGCATGGTGAGAACTGTACTCTCTCGGAGGTTTTTCTCTTTTAGAGAAGTTTACAGACTTTGTGACCCTAGCCTATGCCCCTTTTCTCGTTACTTCTGCCCTTCCCCAATTTTCATATTTGCCAAGATTAAATTATGTTAGCCACTAGTTAGATCGGTTCTGCTGTTTGTCCTGGTCTGTTACGCAGTGAATTCTTATTAGTTTTACATTACTCACGTTTACTCGCTCGTGCCTTTTCTTCTCGCTCTCATATTCTCCGGCCTTCTTTCTAAATTTCTTCCGTATCTTTGTACTTTTAGCTTTCTCCTCACTGCACCTCTGGATGAACCATGGGCTCACTCTTGCCTGTGCTTCTTCTAATTCTGGGTTTGATTTTCTTCTCTGCCTCCTGGCACTTTCCCACTACGTACCTCATTGTTTCATTTATTGTCTTTCCATCTCACTTCTTTTTCCACAAGACTCCACTTAAGCACTGCCTCGAGCTCGCGCACACTGCTCTTTTGAAATAAGGATTGATCCTTCACACTCGGTGGTTTTTCTCCACCATCACTTCCACAAAGTACTCAAAGTTCAAACTGCAGAGCCCCTAGCAATAAAGTGTTTTTCTTATTCAATGCCTCTACATCAGAGTAGTTTAGGGTAAATAAAAAGTCCAGCCTCGCTGGTTCGTCGTCTCTCTTTATTTGCGTTCCTGATAAGCTGACTTATGAGGTGTGTGGATATGTGTCGCGGGAGGGGGGAGGGAAGGCGTGGAAGGTTGGCGTGTTTGTAGATCAAAAATTTAGCCAGCACTGCTGTTTGGATGAGTGCATCACACACACACGCACACACGCACACACACACACACACACACACACACACACACACACACACACACACACACACACACACACACACACACACACGGACTCGACCCCCGCAACCTCAACTAGGTGAGTACACGCAAACACACGATCCGGCAGCCACATATAGGTGAGTACTTAGATGTGAATGTACACACACACACACACGCACACAGCCGTGTGAGGCAGTAAGGGGGCGTTGCCTTCTGCTGATACTCGTTGAAACCACGTAATGACACGCTCGACTGGTAAGAAAAATACAAGAGCTTAATCACCTTCACCGCCGGACGTCGTTTCTTATTTTTATATAAGCAAAAATTGAATACATCAGCAGTGTGGTGCTAACCTATTCTAAATGATAGCAGGAACAAGATATAGCAATGTTGTCTGCCACGTTCCATTACAAACGATGCGTTTTGTTGTATAAAAATCTGTTACCTTAAACTGGGAGACTTCAGTAAGGCAATCAGGGTATCGTCAAGTTGTGGTTTCAGAAGCTATGGGAACTGCTATGGTTTGATAAAATAGACACATGTGCAACTCTTGGGTATCTTTATTGAGGAAACGTTTCGCCACACAGTGGCTTCATCAGTCCATACGTAGGAGAAACTTGAAGAACAGGAGGAGAATGAGGTAATCAGTCCCTCAACCTCGAGTCGATGTGTTCAGTCCATTCAAGATTGATGGACTGAACACATCGACTCAAGGTTGAGGGACTGATTACCTCATTCTCCTCCTGTTCTTCAAGTTTCTCCTACGTATGGACTGATGAAGCCACTGTGTGGCGAAACGTTTCCTCAATAAAGATACCCAAGAGTTGCACATGTGTCTATTTTATCAACATGTCGGTTCTCTGAACCATTCATCTGCTATGGTTTGGTTGAGGGGACACAGAAATAAGCAATAAGCAGGTTGTAAAAGCAGTAAAGAGTGACAGTGTTAACCTGACACACTCTGGCTCGCGAGAGACAACTTATAACTGTTGTAACACTTGAGGTTGATTGTTTCCTGACCCCATGACACTGTGGTTTGTTTACATCACACAGGACCCCACCCACATCCCCAACCCCTCTAGCCCTCCTATCCCACTCCTTCCCTCCCAAACCGTACCTCCCCAACCAACCCCCTCCTTCCCTCCCCAACCAACCCCCTCCTTCCCTCCCCATCCTCTTTTTTAAAACCTCGTTTATTCGTTCATAAACCACACCCACAACACTACCACTACTCTCGCTAGTTTAATTTGCCTTACTTTAGAATAGTTTTTTTTTGCTTAAGTTTCGGCAGCTGACGCGGCTAGTTTATTGTTCACAATATGTCCATCATGTTCACTTATGAGGATTTCCGGATTAACAAGACATTTAGGAATTATATCTTTCAAGGAAGAAAATACTGCTTTGCAAATGCATAATATTCACTATTTTCTTCTATTTTATCAGGTGCAAAAAGTTCTGTAATTTTGTTTTGAATACCCTGTTTTATTATTAATATTATAATTATACAATATTTAAGTTATTTACATTTCAACTTGAATAAGTGTAGACAGCATATACCATTATACACACACACACACACACACACACACACACACACACACACACACACACACACACACACACACACACACACACACACACACACACACACACACACACACGTTAAGAAACTGGAGAAAGTGTAAACGTATGTAACGAGGCTTTTTGCAGACCAAAGGGTTATTAAGGCTTGTTGCAGACCAAAGGGTTATCAAGGCTTGTTGCAGAGCAAAGGGTTATCAAGGCTTGTTGCAGAGCAAAGGGTTATCAAGGCTTGTTGCAGAGCAAAGGGTTATCAAGGCTTGTTGCAGAGCAAAAGGTTATCAAGGCTTGTTGCAGAGCAAAAGACTACAAAAGGTTCAGGGTAGATACGATAACAATATTTAAAATACGCAGAGAAAATTACAGAATGTCTGAGAGGTGAGAAGCAGGTTCTCGAGAATACAGCCGGAAATTAAAGACACAGATCAGTCACATGGATGTCAGGAAGTATTTCTTCGGTCTTATAGTGGTCGGGAAGTGAAAAAATAATCGATGAAGGTGTGGAGACAGGCTTCATGCATAGTTTCAAGAACAGGTTCAACTGGGCCCTGAGACTAAGAGGGAGTGAATCTGGCTTGCGACACGTTGAGAGGCGGGGTCATGTGGTAAGACTTAAACAAAGTATTTGATTCCTAACATTATATAGCACATAGTCCCAGTTTCATGATGTGTTGGTTAACTGGGTTAAAAACTTTTTAGCTACAAAAAGGGTCTTTAAGCCCGTTCACCTCCAGTCAAGAATACTTTAAACCCTATAAGAAATATTAAAACAATTTTTTAGCATATAAAAAGAGAGACAAACGCTCTTGCCTTCTTTTAATTCTTATATCATATAATCAAACTAGATATACAGTTGTGACATGTTAAGATCACGAACACAAGTACTCTCATAAAAGACCTGGTGCACAGCAAGACCTGGTGTATAGCACCAGGTCGTGCTATACACCAGCGTTAATGCAGTCAAGGAACAATCAGTGGGGAATAAAATAAGCACAGTAGAATGATTTTTTGGATTCGCACATGTATAGCTGCCACCGTGAACATATCTTCAGCCTATTTACAATTACGTGCAAAGTTTAGGAAGAAGTAAAATCTAGTAGTGTGTAGAGTTCAGGAGTAAAAATGAGAATACGCTGGCGTCTGCATTTGCAGCACACACACACGAAGCCGGGTCTGGCATGGTGGTAGACAGACAGAGGCAGAAGTGGGTTTGGCAATATGAGGTGTTTCTAGATGCAAGGTAACCCTCACTTTGACCATCACTCTTTCCTCTGAGACGTCAGACAACTTTAACACTCTACCAGGATGGGTTACACACCTGGAGAGTTAGCCTAGATGACACGCAAGAATGTGTTTTTGTGTGGAGGACGAAGAATACATGACAAATTCCCTTAAACTGAGAGCTGGATTAGCTACAACTGCCAGAAAATAAAGGCTGCCTATTTTCGTTCTGTTGTAAAATAAATTAGTAAATAAATTTCTACCAACATTTGTATAATGAAGAAATAACTTCAACGAAAACTCATATCTTGAGCCACATGTCTAATGCAAATCCAACAAAATCTGGAGACTCGTGGATGTTTTTGTCCGACTTCTGTTGATCTCCAGGTACCTATGGGAGTTTGTACCACCAGTTGATGTTGACATAAATGAATGCAAACTTTGTCACAGGTATTGTCACATCCTACGTCAGTATGTGCTAGAACACTGATCTCTGGCTGAAGGAGACTCGAACCTACGAACCTTGGAACAAGGTACGCAGTGCTTTACCAATCTACCCACACTGGACTAATACCTTGGAGTCCAGCTTGGGCTAGACTTTGATCCAAGGCAGCCAGCTTTCCGGGAGAAGGCTTACAGCTTTTCATCTCATCCCCTGCATGCATCAGCCTTACTAGAGATATTAACAATGCAAGGAATTCGCAAGAGCAGAGGAAATATACACAAACACTGATCTCTGGCTGATGCGTACAGTAAGGCTGATGCATGCAGGGGATGAGATGAAAAGCTGTAAGCCTTCTCCCTGAAATCTGGCTGCCTTGGATCAAAGCCTAGCGCAAGCTGGACTTCAAGGTATTGGTCCTGTGTGGGTAGATTGGTAAAGCACTGCGTACCTTGTTCCAAGGTTCGTAGGTTCGAGTCTTCTTCAGCCAGAGATCAGTGTTTATATATATATATATATATATATATATATATATATATATATATATATATTTCACGAAATCAGAGACAACTCGCTTACAAATGCTTAAGAAACATTAAAATAATTTATGAACAACTGGATATAAATAACCATTACGGAACAATACTCTAACATTGCTTATTGTAAATTACTAACAATCACTGAAACCAGACTAAATTCAACCATTCATTGCTAAAATTTTAGATATTTTGAATTAGTTATAACCACATATTAGCTTCATTGTAAATTTTTAACCGAATATATATATATCTATATATATATATATATATATATATATATATATATATATATATATATATATATATATATATATATATATCTATAAGTATTCCGCTAAGGACGATTGTTAGAGTTCCTAAACTTGTAAGTAGTTCATTATCACTGTAACTTACTTAGTTATCACAAACACTAGGGACTGGTCTATAATATGCCTCGAATCTGTTGACTTCCTCCTATATGACTGACATGGGAAACATAATAAACTTTTAAACCAAAAAGGCAAAGTTTGTAAAAGAAGACGGAGGTTCAGCTAATGTAACACATTACATACACACAAATTATATTTTAAAATCGGTTACTATGAAAGTATAGAACGCACTTTCTCCTGGAATAAGATCAACATTGCTCACTGCCTTTTGATATTAAGTATCAAATTTTAAATATTAAAATAAAATCAAGACTTTAACAATAACAAATAAAACCAGAGACACAAATAAAGTCTGGGACACCAATAAGTTAAATAAAATCTGGGACACAAAGTCTAGGACATAAATAAAATGTGGGACAAATAAAGTCTGGGACACTAATAAGGTCTGGGACACTAATAAGGTCTGGGACACTAATAAGGTCTGGGACACTAATAAGGTCTGGGGCACTAATAAGGTTTTGAGGCAGAAACAGATTCTGGGACAATTAAAATGTGGGACACAAAGTCAGGAGCGAAAAGTCTGAGTGAAAAAGTCTGGAACTGGAACAAAGTCAGGAACACAACTTCCTCCCCGTCAAAGTTACCTTTGCACTTCCTCTACACTAACTACAGTACTGTGTCAGTAGAGGAGACAGTACTCTCCTCTCTTTTTGCACATACACTGACCTACCAGCGAATATGGTCTCCAAGCAGGTTAGGTTAGGTTAACGTATGTGAAGTGATTCCATTTCATAGCGTGCATTTTGTCGCGAATGAAAAAAAAATAATTGGGGTATAGGTTGCTAAGAGCGTAACCCGCCCAGTCCTCTCTCGGACTCGCTGGCCAGTCACTGGCCCACAATTAGACAGCTGCTTGTGTTGAATGAACCACACACAGTTATCGCTATACGTAAGTATTATATTTGTTCATTTTAGTAGAACGTCAGTCCTCCAAACTCCACCACACCCACTTATACTTACATAATGTATTACGTATCTCCCTCCTCCCATTCCCCACCCTTCTCTATCTCTCTCTCTCTCTCTCTCTCTCTCTCTCTCTCTCTCTCTCTCTCTCTCTCTCTCTCTCTCTCTCTCTCTCTCTCTCTCTCTCTCTCTCTCTCTCTCTCTCTCTCTCTCTCTCTCTCTCTCTCTCTCTTTCTTTCTCTCTCTATCAATATATTTCAAAAGCCAAGAGCTGTAATCATACCTTCATTTATTTACCAGCCTGACCCAAGTAATATCTATATTACAGTCACTGTAACAGTTATGTTGCGTACTTTATATATAAATAATATATATTAAATATATTTATAATGTTGAGTATAGAATTTGTATTACATATGATAATTAAAAAAAATAAATATATAAGACAATTGCGGTATTAGAACATTAAATAAACGTTTCACCCACTAGCAAAATAAAGCGAGGTGCAGCTTGGGTTGTGAGGGAAGGTTAGGTAATGACGAGCGTTTAGCTTAGGAAGGCTATGCTTGGCTAGTGTTCTCAAGATTATAAGCCTGCCTGTGTATTAGCGATGCTGTGGTGATAGTGACGAGAACAGATTCCAATGATCGTTTGCGATTCTGGTCTGACTTCTTGATGAGAAGCTTGGCTTCGTGGAATTTCATGAGGTGTTCGTGGGAGTTGTGGTGTATTGTGCTGGCAGGTATGCCTTTGTTCACTGATGCTTTGTCTTAGGCTCCTAGACGTTTCCCTGACGTATAATTTATCACATCTTCAAAAGGAAATAGTGTAGATACCAGCGCTGGAGTTACTCGATGAGAGTTACTCGAGAGGTGAATGAGTGGTGATAGTGATGTCCTTGAGAAAGGTACAGGCAGCTTGAAGATGCTGGCTACTCATCTGATAGAACAATGAGACCATTAGGCTCGTAAAGACACCGGCATAGTGAGGCTAGACATGAGTCGTCTACTAGTTATTTCTATCTTATTCAGAGTTTTTTAAGAAAAATTCAATACAGAAGTGAGAGTAAAGATTGGCGGGAATGGAGGAAGTTAATCCAAGTGACTGGAGCATTCTCAAGGTGAAAGCAAATTTACACTTTGTATAGAATTTTGTTGCCAATTATTTCAATTGAGCATGAGATGCATGCACTTTAAGGGTACAAGAGTGTGTGTTAAAGCACTGTTTTTAACACTTACTGTATATTGGCCAGTAAGTGATGTCAGATCCTCACTAAAACTGGAATGTCACTTTAACTTTCCACCTAGAAGAAGCTGACAAACCATTAAAGATTGCCAGTCACTTAACATAACCAGCCACATGCGCTGACCACTCACATGCACTTACCACTCACATGCACTTACCACTCACATGCACTTACCACTCACATGCACTTACCACTCACAAGCACTGCGCATTCACGTACTCGCTGAAGACCAAGTCTCGTAAAGTTTGAGTCTGTACAGAAGTCGAAGTGTTTGGAACTGTAAATGTTTGTGCTACCTCTAACTTTATTTCTAAATAAAGAACGATTATTAAATTACGCAGTCAATAACAATGCTTTTGCATTCCCTCAAACAAAAAACTTTACACATTTTTAACAGACAGAGAGATAGATAACAGATACATGTATACAGAGGACAGACAGAGACACACTGATAACAGAAAAAACACAGAAGAAAAAATACCGAGATAGATAAAAAGTGATACAGAGAGCAGGCAGACAAACACATAAACATCAGAGAGACAGAGAAACAGACATAGACACAGAGGTCAAGCAAACACACAAATGAAAGACAGACAGACGGAGGACAAAAGGAGAAAGACACAGAGACAAAGACATAGACACATAGACAACAGAGACAGAGCATATACTGTCGAAAAAAAAAATCTAGAGTGTGTTGTCTTTGATGTGATAGGTGACGCAACCTGCCACTCAGGTGGAGAAGGTGACAGGTGACGAAACCTGCCCCTCAGGTGGAGGAGGTGACAGGTGACGCAACCTGACACTCAGGTGAGGGTTTATTGATGTGATGAGTGGCATAAACTGTCACTCAAGTAGCGAGTGATGTGACGAGTGACAACCTGTCACTCAAGTAGCAAGAGCAGAAAGAGAGAGAGAGAGAGAATAATAGGAAGAGTAAGAAAGAGAGAAATAGAGAGAGAGAGAGAGTGAAAGTGAGAGGGGGAGGGAGGGAAGAGTTTCTAGTGAACGAGACAGTGTAATTATCTAATTGACGGTGCTAATATTCTCATGTGAAGTTATTTACTGGAGTTAAGAAGAGTCATTACTACCACACATTACTATGGTGTTAAGGTCCGTCCCGTCACCTTCACTGTCCGTCCCGTCACCTTCACTGTCCGTCCCGTCACCTTCACTGTCCGTCCCGTTACCTTCACTGCATTTGATTATACTTGCCGTAACATTTCCCCTTACTTCCGATGTTTTAACACATTCCTCGTCCTTTCCGCTATATCCCCACCTTCCCACCCCATTATCCTTCCTTCCCCATCACATTCTTCCCTCCGACCATGCGAGGCAATCTTCAGTTATCACACAAAATCCAACAATTGTGTGTGTGTATATATATATATATATATATATATATATATATATATATATATATATATATATATATATATATATATATATATATATATATATATATATAATATATATATATATATATATAAATATATATATATATATATATATATATATATATATATATATATATATATATATATATATATATATATATATATATATATATATATATATATATATATATATATATATATATGTCGTGCCGAATATGTAAAACTGGTCAATTAGCAAGAACTCATTTAAAATTAAGCCCTTTCTGAAATTTTCTCTTATACGTTTAAAAATATATTTTTTTCATTAATGTTAATGTAAAAATTTTAAATTTTGCAACAAAAGAATCTTAGAAAACTTACCTAACCTTATTATAACAAGAGCAATTTATTTTAGCCTAACCCAACTAAATATATTTTAAATACGTTTAAGATAATTTAATACTAAACAAACACAATCAAATATATTTTTTTCGTTAGGTTCAGAATGATTTTGGCGAAATTATTGCATACACAAATTTTCACTTGTCCTATATGGCAAGATGATCGTTGCTGTTTAAGCCAAGATCGCAAGTTCTGCCTATTCGGCACGACATATATATATATATATATATATAGGATGGGGTCCACCTCTGGTGTAAATTGTGGGACCCATAGCCTCGGAGAAGTGGATAAAAAGGCTTCAAGGAAGAATATTTGGATTTCTTCCTGAAGCCATTTGAATATTCCACTTCCCCTACCACCCCATCTTTTGAACTATTTTTTTTTTTTTTTTACCAATAGGAATATTTTATTACATAATATGGCACAGAAGATTTAAGAGATACATTGTTGATATAAAGGTGGCATATACGGTACATGTTGTTACGTGTGTATCACCGATTATAAGGCGAAAATCTCATCCAGCTCCTCAGAGCTGGGGCGTGTGCCCAAAATGCAGCATGCATTACCCCTTTGAACAGCCGCACTGAGCCGCTGGAACAGAAAACTAGCTGCCCTGGGATCCCTAGTTACCCTGATGAGTCTTTTTCCCAACTCCTTAAGGAAATTAGATGCACTCTTTCCCCATGAGCCAAGGGTCTCTGAGCCTATGGGAACAAACATATAATGATGGGCAAGTTCTCCATATTTTCTAGACTTTTGGGACTCCCTAAAGCTGGCAGCTGCCCCTCCTTCCTCCCTGGTGTATTGGAGATAGGTATCAGCCAAGGTAGATGCACATGTATAGTCCCACACCACCTGCTTCCCATCTGCCCAGGCTTGAAGGGTGATACCATCTGGACGCTTCTGGCTGCCATCAGATCTGCATAGTTGGGGTGGCTCCCTTACTGCTGGGCATCCAGCTGTTGTGAGGCTCCTCTTGATAATGTTATTAACCTCCTCATGTCTTGCAATCTTTCCCTCGGATTTACGGCACACAAGACCATGGTACCCGAATCGGTCTGCTGCTTCACTGCCACAAATACACCTGTGTTCGGCGAGAATAGGGGCGGCAAGTCGAAGGGCAACACCGATGCGGATGGTCTGTGGGTCGAGGCGTGTGCCAAGGCTGGAGTTGGGAACAGCCAACAGAAAGTCCCCAGCATGAGGGGCTCTCACTGCCAGGAGGCGGGCTCTATCCTTCCCTGACACACTCTGAAGCATCGTTGAGGCTATATTTTCCACTATTGGACCATCCCAGTGCGATTGTTTGTAGTTGTTGGGGGGAGCAGGTCTGGTTTCTGAGCCCGTTAGATTATCCCAGATCATTGCTCCGTCAATGAATTTTTGGTCCTGGGCTCCAATCTTGTCCCTAAGATGTTCAGGGAGAATCGCTGCTACAAGCTCTCTGGATGCAATACACGAGGACAGAAAAGCAGGTAACGCAATCTGTGATGACTTGCGGACACCAATGCCTCCTAGTCTGACTGGAAGTGTAGCTTGGTTCCACTGCCCGTCTTCTAGAGTAAGGTTAAGTACTTTCGTAAAAATCTGCCTCAGAATACTGTCATATTCGTGCAGTATAGGGTTATCATATGAAGGTGCACATCTTAGGAAATATGTCAACCTGGGCAGACTCAAGCACTTTGTGAGAAGGTACAAGGCATCGTGGGTGTCCAGATTGCCTATTCGTTGTTCCATTCTCCTTAACTCTTCCAATTTCTTCCTGAGAATTGTGTCAATGGCATTGCTTCCCAGAGGTGCTCCTAGCAAGACACTATTTGTGGGGGCAATGACTGCTGCTCCTGGTAGTTTTGATCTCACTGCATTTATCACTTGTTGACTGACTGAGATGATTTCACATTTGGATGGATTCAGGATGAGACCCATTTCCTGTCCCCGTGTCATTACCTGTGTAAGGTCATGTAGGAGGGACTCCTTTGTACCTGCTAGTGTGCCATCATCTAGGAACCAGATGTTTAGCTCGCTGGTCAGTCTGACTGTGATTTCCCTAACTGCAATACAGAAGAGAAATGGTGCAAGAGGATCTCCTTGTTGGACACCCTCCGATGATGTGATTTCATGCTCTCCAAAGAGAAGCATTGATTCCTTGCTATACCCAGCTGAAACAAAAGGGAAGAGACCAGGGAAATGTTCTTGTACTGCTGCTAATACATATATATATATATATATATATATATGTATATATATATATATATATATATATATATATATATATATATATATATATATATATATATATATAAGGTATGTATGTAAATAGAATGGTATTATAGTATGTATATATTTTTTCGACAAATTATCAAAAAAATCAGTCAATAAAAAAATTAATTAGCCTCCACCATCCATTTTTAATCAACTGGATTTTACATACAATCATTGTTTTACCTGGTTTGTTATATTTGCTCTGAAAAATCTACACGAGAACTATAACACTAATGGGCAGAATTTCCAATGAGAAATTGCTGATGGAGATCATGAGGTTAAGTGCTCATATCAGACAGGAAACAACAGGGAAACAAAAGGCTATTCAGGAACTTAGGAATATTCCTAAACAGTTTTCTCATATACAAAATCCATATAATAACCCTCTTTTAATTATGGTCCTTCCACTTAGAGGAACTTCATGCGAAAATGACGAAAAAAGAAATAAGTGAAACCCTGTATGGAAAATGAGAAACCGCGTTCGCTTAGCCAATCAACATCTTGCAAGCTGAAGTCACAAGTAATTTCTTCACTGACTTCGCTCACTTTACAAATTACAAGTTCAGCATCAGCACAAACTCTTCAGACTTTGAAAAATGTAACTGGGAACTTGGCCATGAGCGCAGTTACTGAATTATGGAATTCTGAATTATAACATTCTGAATTATAGCATTCTGAATTATAGCATTTTGAATTATAGCGTTTTGAATTATGGCATTCTGAATTATAGCATTGTGAATTAAAGCATTCTGAATTACAGCATTCTGAATTATAGCATTCTGAATCATGGCATTTTGAATTATGGCATTCTGAATTATAGCATTGTGAATTAAAGCATTGTGAATTATAGCATTCTCAATTATAGCATTCTAAATTTGTAAAGAAATGTAAGATACGTTTTCATTAACACTCAGTGTTGTGGAGGAGGAACGTAGATTCAGGGAAAATTCCAAAGGCTTTAAAAAGTGCAGACATAGACCCTCTTCACAAAGTAGGCAGCAGAGATACGGAAAATACTTTGCACATTATGATTAAACCGCGGAGACTTGGGAAGAAAACCAAAATGTTGATTTGGTCCACCTGAATTTTGTGACCATGGGGGTCATAGTGCTTAAAATGGGGTCAGTATGTATGAGAGGAAACGGATATTCAAATTTGTAACAAATAAAAACACCAAGACTGGTAGTAAAAAAAAAAAAATTAACTGTTAATCGAGTCAAAAGTGCGGTACCCACAGCACGGTCCTTGCACCTCTACGGTTTCTCAACCTCGTAGGAACCTTAGATAAAAATAAGACGGTTTTATTTCATCCAATGCGGAATGTAAGTATGGAAGCTGCCTTAGTAAAAGACACAAAAAATACACAAATAGGGTTCTGTAGTTACAAATTTCAGCTTCTAAGATAAACGAAGAACAAAGAACCCAAAGCCAGCACAGTATTCAGAACGCTGGCAGATCATCTCGTCGAGCTTACAGAACAAGCTGAAGACCTAAGAATAATTATGTTACATGATTCGTCATTCAGAGATCACATTAAGTCATACGCAGCAGATACCAGGATAATGATAGCTTGGCTTACGAGAATATTAAAATAACGGGAGCAAAGCTAATAATGATACTTTTCTAATTAACAATACTCTCATGACTCGTGTATAATTCTGTGCTAACAGTGATTTTTATGGTAAAAATTACAGAGCTCAGAAACGTATAGGGAACGTTTACTGCCCGTATTAAGCCTATAAAGCATCCATATTACCAGGAATGCGTGAATGCACTGTTATTCTTCTCTCTGGAACACAGAAAAGACAGAAATCTGACAATAACCAAATAGAAGATACTAGGAGGCCTGTTCCTCGTTATTCACATTACCATAGCAACTTACTGTAATGTAAAATACGGGAGAGAGTGTAGAACAAACCTTGTGAAAAGCTGGAGATTCGTCTGTAAAAACTTGCATTTGTGGTCACAGAGGTGCCTGTGCTAACCTTCTTATGGTGTAGAAATATACCTAGTTGGATGAATCTTATTGTGGGTAGCTGGTCTAGTGGTTAGCGTGACGGGCTGGAGTTTTGAGACAGATAATATTATGGTCAACATCCGTAGCCAAAAATACTTCACCTTGTTACCGGCAGATAGTGGAAATATTGCCGCAACGAAGGTAGGCATAACCAAGAGAGAACTGGATCAATGATTCTTGCAGATTCCTGATCAGATGGGTTGTGATGGCTGTGTGGGCCTGAGAGAGGCAAGCACGAACAGCAGGACTGCAATAGTCACAGATCTGTCATAGGTATGTTGCAGGGAAGGAAGGAAGGATGGAAGAAAGGAAGGATGGAAGGAAGAATGGAAGAAAGAAAGGAAGAAAGGAGAAATGAAAGGAAGAAAGGAAGGAAGGAGGGGATGGAAGGAAGGAGAAAGAAGAAAGAAAAAATAAAGAAACAAAAGAAACAAACAAACAAAGGTAGAAAGACACTAAGAGAGAAACGGAAGAAGGAAGGAAGGAAGGAAGGAAGGAAGGAAGGAAGGAAGGAAGGAAGGAAGGAAGGAAGGAAGGAAGGAAGTAAGGGAGGGAGGAAAGAAAGTAAGAAAGAAAGAAAAAACTGGAGGAAGGAAGGAAGACTCAGAAATTAGAACAGCGTCATAACAAGTTGTCTGACACACATTCCCCATTTTACAAGTGCTTACCAGCTGACGCCACCCACCACTCAGTCCACCCACTCCGCCCACCACCCACTCCACTCCGCCCACCTCCCACCCGCATTTCCCTCTCCAAGCTGACGCCGTCCGTCCACAAACCTGACTGTTATTATATTCATAAAGGGAGCACTAAATCCATAGGGGTTATACATCGCTTGAGGAAATGGGAGGCATTCAGGTTAAGATCAACCCTCCCACCCCAGGTGACACTGTCTCCCACCCCAGGTGACACTGCCCTCCCACCCCAGGTGACACTGCCCTACCACCCCAGGTGACACTGCCCTACCACCCCAGGTGACACTGTCTCCCACCCCAGGTGACACTGCCCGCCCACCCCAGGTGACACTGCCCTACCACCCCAGGTGACACTGCCCTACCACCCCAGGTGACACTGTCTCCCACCCCAGGTGACACTGCCCTCCCACCCCAGGTGACACTGCCCTCCCACCCCAGGTGACACTGCCCTACCACCCCAGGTGACACTGCCCTCCCACCCCAGGTGAAACTGCCCTCCCACCCCAGGTGACACTGCCCTCCCACCCCAGGTGACACTGCCCTCCCACCCCAGGTGACACTGCCCTCCCACCCCAGGTGACACTGCCCTCCCACCCCAGGTGACACTGCCCTCCCACCCCAGGTGACACTGTCTCCCACCCCAGGTGACACTGCCTCCCACCCCAGGTGACAATGCCCACCCAAACCCTGCCACCTTCACCTACACACTGCCCCATCTTCACCTACACACTGTCCCACCTTCACCTACACACTGCCCCATCTTCCCCTACACACTGCCCCACCTACACCTACACACTGCCTCATCTTCACCTACACACTGCCCCACCTTCAAGTTCACACTGCTCCATTGTAACCCATACACTGTCCGACATTCACCTACACACTGCCCCATCTTCCCCTACACACTGCCCCACCTACACCTACACACTGCCCCATCTTCACCTACACACTGTCCCACCTTCACCTTCACACTGCCCCAACTTCACCCACACACTGTCCCACCTTCACCATCACACTGCCCCACCTTCACCCACACACTGTGCCACCTTCACCTTCACACTGGCCCACCTTCACCCACACACTGTCCCACCTTCACCTTCACACTGCCCCACCTTCACCCACACACTCTCCCACCTTCACCTACACACTGCCCTACCTTCACCTACACACTGCCCTACCTTCACCTTCACACTGCCCCACCTTCACCTACACACTGCCCCACCTTCACCTACACACTGCCCTACCTTCACCTTCACACTGCCCCACCTTCACCTACACACTGCCCGACCTTCACCTACACACTGCCCTACCTTCACCCACACACTGTCCCACCTTCACCTTCACACCGGCCTACCTTCACCTACACACTGCCCTACCTTCATCTTCACACTGCCCCACCTTCACCTACACACTGCCCCACCTTCACCTACACACTGCCCCACCTTCACCTTCACACTGCCCTACCTTCACCCACACACTGACCCACCTTCACCTTGACACTGCCCTACCTTCACTACACACTGCCCTACCTTCACCTTCACACTGCCCTACCTTCACCTACACACTGCCCCACCTTCACCTTTACACTGCCCCACCTTCACCTACACACTGCCCCACCTTCACCTACACACTGCCCTACATTCACCTACACACTGCCCCACCTTCACCCACACACTGCCCCACCTTCACCTACACACTGCCCCACCTTCACCTTCACACTGCCCTACCTTCACCTACACACTGCCCCACCTTCACCTACACACTGCCCCACCTTCTACACACTGCCCAAACTTCACCCACACACTGCCCTACCTTCACCTACACACTGCCCCACCTTCACCTTCACACTGCCCTACCATCACCTACACACTGCCCTACCTTCACCTACACACTGCCCCACCTTCACCTTCACACTGCCCTACCTTCACCTTCACACTGCCCCACCTTCACCCACACACTCTCCCACCTTCACCTACACACTGCCCTACCTTCACCTACACACTGCCCCACCTTCACCTACACACTGCCCCACTTTCACCCACACACTGCCCCACCTTCACCTACACACTGCCCAACCTTCACCCACACACTGCCCCACCTTCACCTACACACTGCCCCACCTTCACCTACACACTGCCCCACCTTCACCCACACACTGCCCCACCTTCACCTACACACTGCCCAACCTTCACCAACACACTGCCCCACCTTCACCTACACACTGCCCCACCTTCACCCACACACAGTCCCACCTTCACCTTCACACTGCCCCACCTTCACCCACACACTGTGCCCCCTTCACCTTCACACTGCCCCACCCTCACCCACACACTGCCCCACCTTCACCAACACACTGCCCCACCTTCACCCACACACTGCCCCACCTTCACCTACACACTGCCCCACCTTCACATACACACTGCCCCACCTTCACCCACACACTGCCCCACCTTCACCTACACACTGCCCCCCTTCACCCACACACTGCCCCACCTTCACCTACACACTGCCCCACCTTCACCTACACACTGCCCCACCTTCACCTACACACTGCCCCACCTTCACCTACACACTGCCCCACCTTCACCTACACACTGCCCCACCTTAACCTACACACTGCCCCACCTTCACCTTCACACTGACCCACCTTCACCTACACACTGCCCCACCTTCACCTACACACAGCCCCACCTTCACCTTCACACTGCCCCACCTTCACCTACACACTGCCCCACCTTCACCTACACACTGCCCCACCTTCACCTACACACTGCCCCACCTTCACCTACACACTGCCCCACCTTCACCTACACACTGCCCTACCTTCACCTACACACTGCCCCACCTTCACCCACACACTGCCCCACCTTCACCTACACACTGCCCCACCTTCACCTTCACACTGCCCTACCTTCACCTACACACTGCCCCACCTTCACCTACACACTGCCCCACCTTCTACACACTGCCCAACCTTCACCCACACACTGCCCTACCTTCACCTACACACTGCCCCACCTTCACCTTCACACTGCCCTACCATCACCTACACACTGCCCTTCCTTCACCTACACACTGCCCCACCTTCACCTTCACACTGCCCTACCTTCACCTACACACTGCCCCACCTTCACCCACACACTGACCCACCTTCACCTACACACTGCCCCACCTTCACCTTCACACTGCCCTACCTTCACCTACACACTGCCCCACTTTCACCCACACACTGCCCCACCTTCACCTACACACTGCCCAACCTTCACCCACACACTGCCCCACCTTCACGTACACACTGCCCCACCTTCACCTACACACTGCCCCACCTTCACCTACACACTGCCCAACCTTCACCCACACACTGCCCCACCTTCACCTACACACTGCCCCACCTTCACCTACACACTGCCCCACCTTCACCCACACACTGCCCCACCTTCACCTACACACTGCCCCACCTTCACCAACACACTGCCCCACCTTCACCTACACACTGCCCCACCTTCACCCACACACTGCCCCACCTTCACCTACACACTGCCCCACCTTCACCCACACACTGCCCCACCTTCACCTTCACACTGCCCCACCTTCACCTACACACTGCCCCACCTTCACCCACACATTACCCCACCTTCACCCACACACTGCCCCACCTTCACCTACACACTGCCCCACCTTCACATACACACTGCCCCACCTTCACCCACACACTGCCCCACCTTCACCTACACACTGCCCCCCATCCCCCACACACTGCCCCACCTTCACCTACACACTGCCCCACCTTCACCTACACACTGCCCCACCTTCATCTACACACTGCCCCACCTTCACCTACACACTGCCCCACCTTCACCTACACACTGCCCCACCTTAACCTACACACTGCCCCACCTTCACCTACACACTGACCCACCTTCACCTACACACTGCCCCACCTTCACCTTCACACTGCCCCACCTTCACCTTCACACTGGCCCACCTTCACCTACACACTGCCCCACCTTAACCTACACACTGCCCCACCTTCACCTACACACTGCCCCACCTTCACCTACACACTGCCCCACCTTCACCTACACACTGCCCTACCTTCACCTACACACTGCCCCACCTTCACCTACACACTGCCCCACCTTCACCTACACACTGCCCCACCTTCACCTACACACTGGCCCACCTTCACCTACACACTGCCCCACCTTCACCTACACACTGCCCCACCTTCACCCACATACTGCCCCACCTTCACCTTCACACTGCCCCACCTTCACCTACACACTGCCCCACCTTCACCCACACATTGCCCCACCTTCACCCACACACTGCCCCACCTTCACCTACACACTGCCCCACCTTCACATACACACTGCCCCACCTTCACCCACACACTGCCCCACCTTCACCTACACACTGCCCCACCTTCACCTACACACTGCCCCACCTTCACCTACACACTGCCCCACCTTCACCTACACACTGCCCCACCTTCACCTACACACTGCCCCACCTTCACCTACACACTGCACCACCTTCACCTACACACTGCCCCACCTTCACCTACACACTGTCCCACCTTCACCTACACACTCCCCCACCTTCACCTACACACTGCCCCACCTTCACCCACACACTGCCCTACCTTCACCTTCACACTGCCCCACCTTCACCTACACACTGCCCCATCTTCACCCACACATTGCCCCACCTTCACCCACACACTGCCCCACCTTCACCTACACACTGCCCCACCTTCACATACACACTGTCCCACCTTCACCCACACACTGCCCCACCTTCACCTACACACTGCCCCCTTCACCCACACACTGCCCCACCTTCACCTACACACTGCCCCACCTTCACCTACACACTGCCCCACCTTCACCTACACACTGCCCCACCTTCACCTACACACTGCCCCACCTTCACCTACACACTGCCCCACCTTAACCTACACACTGCCCCACCTTCACCTACACACTGCCCCACCTTCACCTACACACTGTCCCACCTTCACCTACACACTGCCCCACCTTCACCTACACACTGCCCCACCTTCACCTACACACTGCCCCACCTTCACCTACACACTGCCCCACCTTCACCTACACACTGCCCCACCTTCACCTACACACTGCCCCACCTTCACCTGCACACTGCCCCACCTTCACCCACACACTGCCTCACCTTCACCTACACACTGCCCCACCTTCACCCACACACTGCCCCACCTTCACCTACACACTGCCCCACCTTCACGTACACACTGCCCCACCTTCACCTACACACTGCCCCACCTTCACCTACACACTGCCCCACCTTCACCTACACACTGCCCCACCTTCACCTTCACACTGCCCTACCTTCACCCACACACTGACCCACCTTCACCTTCACACTGCCCTACCTTCACTACACACTGCCCCACCTTCACCTACACACTGTCCCACCTTCACCTACACACTGCCCCACCTTCACCTACACACTGCCCCACCTTCACCCACACACTGCCCCACCTTCACCTTCACACTGTCCCACCTTCACCTACACACTGCCCCACCTTCACCCACACATTGCCCCACCTTCACCCACACACTGCCCCACCTTCACCTACACACTGCCCCACCTTCACATACACACTGCCCCACCTTCACCCACACACTGCCCCACCTTCACCTACACACTGCCCCACCTTCACCTACACACTGCCCCACCTTCACCTACACACTGCCCCACCTTCACCTACACACTGCCCCACCTTCACCTACACACTGCCCCACCTTCACCTACACACTGCCCCACCTTCACCTACACACTGCCCCACCTTCACCTACACACTGTCCCACCTTCACCTACACACTACCCCACCTTCACCTACACACTGCCCCACCTTCACCCACACACTGCCCTACCTTCACCTTCACACTGCCCCACCTTCACCTACACACTGCCCCACCTTCACCCACACATTGCCCCACCTTCACCCACACACTGCCCCACCTTCACCTACACACTGCCCCACCTTCACATACACACTGTCCCACCTTCACCCACACACTGTCCCACCTTCACCTTCACACTGCCCCACCTTCACCCACACACTCTCCCACCTTCAGCTACACACTGCCCTACCTTCACCTACACACTGCCCCACCTTCACCTACACACTGCCCCACCTTCACCTACACACTGCCCCACCTTCACCTACACACTGCCCCACCTTAACCTACACACTGCCCCACCTTCACCTACACACTGCCCCACCTTCACCTACACACTGTCCCACCTTCACCTACACACTGCCCCACCTTCACCTACACACTGCCCCACCTTCACCTACACACTGCCCCACCTTCACCTACACACTGCCCCACCTTCACCTACACACTGCCCCACCTTCACCTACACACTGCCCCACCTTCACCTACACACTGCCCCACCTTCACCTGCACACTGCCCCACTTTCACCCACACACTGCCTCACCTTCACCTACACACTGCCCCACCTTCACCCACACACTGCCCCACCTTCACCTACACACTGCCCCACCTTCACGTACACACTGCCCCACCTTCACCTACACACTGCCCCACCTTCACCTACACACTGCCCCACCTTCACCTACACACTGCCCCACCTTCACCTACACACTGCCCCACCTTCACCTACTCTCCCACCGCAGTTAAAACCGCTCACCATCCGTTTACATTGAACACTTTTTATTCAGTAAGAAAAGTTACTGAATAAGTGATTTTCATAATAACCTAACTGTAAACAAACCAAGCCATGAGTTCAAACCCCATCCGTATTGTGTTTTTTAAGCGATTTTTTTTAAAGACTGTTGCCTGTCTCTTTGCTCTCCTCTCCACCCCACTCTTACTTCTCGCGTTTTACTGTCCACTGTTGCTATGGTGCCCGCTTTAGGACGCCTGCCACAACTACCTCTCCTACTTATTTCCCGTTGTCTGTGGCCAATAATCCATTCTGCACTCCTTCTTCCACACTTTATCTTCCCTTCTTCCTACTTCCATTTATTCTCCTTCGACTTCCCATTTCCTCTAACATTTACTGTTCTTCCCTACTACCCATCTGCATCTCTCTTTCTCTAACTTCAACTTAACACACCCTTCCATACCAAACAACTCGTACTTGCTCCCCATTCAGAGCATTCTCTTATAATTCAACGTCCTTCCCTCTACCCTGCGCCTTTTCTTCCTCACCGGAGGTGTCGTGTAGTCCTCTGGTCAGAGCACTCACCTCACGATCGCAAAACCCCGGATACGAATCTCTGGCATAAAGAAACATATGGGCAAGTTCACCCCCGCCGCTCCCCCATCCTTCCCAACGCTGTTCTTCATCAGCTTGCAATAAAATACACTCCTGTATCTTAGGCGACTTTTTTTGTGTCATATCCAGGAAAGAAATAACGCGTTAGGACACTCCAGTCCTTCAGGAATGACGTATCTTGTGCAAGGACAAATATCACTCCGGTCACTTGTAAAAAACTCAGTAATTGCTGGAATTATTCATTAGCTAAATATAAAATATCGGTGCAACTAATAAAGTAAACTTTAAAAAGTCCTACTTTTCTGCCTCACAATTACCCCTCTAGCATTTATTAATTTCCTTGCCTCACCTCAGCCTCTCAGATGACACAAGTCTCAAACTTGGACGCTCCACCAAATGTTACAGGACAATGTACATCCCAGAAAGATTAGAGGGAGACACAAGAATACAGACAGAATCACGAAGAAAGCAGAGAACCAGAAAGTTGAGTAGCTGTAATAATAAAGTTGATCTACAACCTCTCATTACGTGACGAAGAAACCAAGACGGAAATGGAGAAAACATGACCACAATACACAATCTAGAGAAAGCGGAAGAAAAAAAGTACCAGGCTAGTGGTCACTGGGTATTTCGGACAGATGGAATGAGGAATCTTGGATTCACATGAAGGCTGGAATTTTTGAGAGCAAGACTGGCAGAGACTGGAGTGGAAAGTGTATGAGAGAACATGGGAAACAAACCACAAGAATGTTTGGAAATGATCAAGCAAGGCCGGACCTGACCTTCACCTGAAATTACCCGGACAAAGCAAAATTGCTTGTGGACTTTGCCAGGAGTCAGTCACCACACTAAAGTAAGATCTGAACACTTGAAGAAAAGATACAGGGCAGGAGAAAAACAACACTCAGCTATATAACTATTTTGAATATGCCGTGAGACCACAAATAAATACCAATAAAGAGAAATCAAAAAGTTAAAGATAGATAGATAGATAGATAGATAGATAGAGAGAGAGAGAGAGAGAGAGAGAGAGAGAGAGAGAGAGAGAGAGAGAGAGAGAGAGAGAGAGAGAGAGAGAGAGAGAGAGAGAGAGAGAGAGAAAGAGAGAGAGAGAGAGAGAGAAAGAGAGAGAACTTGAGGATTAATTAGAACACTCAGGACACTCAAGATATTCAATAATAATGACGTAAAAATAATAATGACAATAATAACGACGATACAAAAGAGAATAATGGCTGACTTACAATTTTTAGACCCTGAATAAGTCTACACATCAGTAACACATAAAATACTACGTCGTAAACAGAGAGGCAACATAAAGTTTCTATCAAGATACTCGCATGGATTAAGGAATATTTTAGTATTAAAAAGCAGTCTTCTGCAACTACTGTCCCCCTCAAGAGAGGCTCCTAGACGCTGGTGAGGGGCTCTTGATCTAGGGAATTGGATCTGTACTCCAGTTCCTTGAATTGATCCTGAATGCCTTCCATTCCCCCCCAAATGCGCTGTATAATCCTATGGGTTTAGCGCTCCTCCGTGATTATAATAATATTAATGCAACTACTGTTCCCAGTATAGGTAAACAGAGTAAAAATCCGAAGACATTCCCTAAATTGTTCAAGATGGGAAAGAATGATGGGAAAGAATGATGGGAAAGAATGATGTGAAAGGATGAAGGGAAAGGATGTGAAAGGATGATGGGAAAGAATGATGGGAAAGGATGATGTGAAAAGATGATGTGAAAGGATGATGGGAAAGGATGAGAGAAAAGGATGATAGCAAAGGAAAGAACTGCAAGACTGGTTGAGCAAGTAACAGGTTCTGGAGAGAGGCAGAGACAGACAGACAGACAGACAGACAGACAGACAGACAGACAGACAGACAGACAGACAGACAGACAGACAGACAGACAGATAGAAATTAGCAAAGAAAAAGGAAGCTTTTCACATATATTTAAAAAATAATAGCAACTTTACGAAATCATGTAAGTCAAAATTAAAGGAAAAATGAGTCTAAATGGTTGCTATAGTGACAAATATATAAAAAAAAGTTGGATATATTGTGAGTGAAACGCTGGAAAAGTGAGTCAACTCGGTCATGGCCATATAAAAGGCGGGGCCAGGAGCTGAGACTCCACTTTCGCAACCACAACTAGGTGACTACACACTCAGAGGTGCTCCCTCCCCCATGCACACACACACACTTGAATGGAAAGTTAGTGGGAGGTGAACGTTCACTGTCTGAGAATCACCAGGGAAAATGGGGCAGGAACTGTTATTATTGTTACTATTATTATTTTTATTGTCCGTTATTAGTCTCCATCTGTTGTTATTGCATTATTTTCTTCCCATTATTGCTGTGATTTTCTATAATTGTTGTTGCTCTTTTCTTTTTCTTACTCTTCTTCCAATTTATTTTCTTCTCGTTTACTGTCTCGCTTCTCATCTTCTCCAGAGCAAAGAATGACTGAAGAGAAGTGAAATAATCGTAAATGATATGAAATGAAATATATGGTGGAGAGAGAGAGAGAGAGAGAGAGAGAGAGAGAGAGAGAGAGAGAGAGAGAGAGAGAGAGAGAGAGAGAGAGAGAGAGAGACAGACAGACAGACAGACAGACAGACAGACAGATAGACAGAGAGACAGAGAGGGCGGAGAAGAGATAGAGGGAGGAGCGTAGGGAAAAGGTGATAGTTGAAGTAGAAATAGAAGAATCAGACGTGAGTGGAGAGGTAAATTTGGATAGGAAAACAAGGATAGGGAAAAAAGGAAGGAGAATAATGGTTGAGGATAATATGGAAGCAGAAAAAAATGTTGGACAAGAGGAAAGACGAAGTGAGGTGGAAAAGAGAGTGTGAGAAGAGAGAGAGGGAAGGGTGGAATAGGTGAGAGAGGAATGAGTGAGGAGTAAGACAGGTTAGGGTTGGGAAAGAAGGAAGAAAAGATGAAGGAGAGGTGAGGAAGGAAGGGGAAAGGGAGGAAAGAGTGAGGGATGAAGGGGTGAAGATGGATGGAATGAAGGAGGATAGGGTGAGAGAATGAGTGAGGTGAGGAAAGGCTGGATAACGAGGTTGAGGGGCAATGTTTGACTGACTCTGCTGAAGGAAATCAGACGGCCCACAACCAGCATAATTAAACAGCTGTTTTGCGCCCTCACGACTCACGCACGCAAGCGCACATACGCACGCATGTCCGCACGCATACTATATCAGAACATTTGTTTGAGAGAAAAAATGTGAAGAATGATACAGAGGAGAAAGGTGGTCATGTCACCAGCGTGGTGCCACAAGAACCATTGCTTACCATCGTAATGTTTGAAATTTTTAACAATGACTTGTCACAGGGAGTAAAATATATGAACATGTCTGTGGATTACGCAAAAATTATATAAAGATAAATAAAAATTTAGATGCGTTGAGCCAATGGAATGAGAAATACAATAAGAGAAGGTAATGGAGATTAATGAGAGACAGCGAGCGTAAGCCAGGAATATATTTTATGTAACAAATTAATTAAATCGCCAGGCAGAGGAAGGGAGCGAGCAACAACTAACCAGCAAAAGAAAATTTCACCTTAAGATCTCATTATATGAAATCGTGAGCTCACATACTATACTAAAAAATACATTCTCCTTTAATTACATGTATTGAAAATATGCTAAATAATTTTCTATACAGTATTAGACCAATACTGATATAAGGAAAGGTGGTCACGGCACGAAAATAAAACATGGAGACAAGATACAATGGTTAAAAAAAAGAGAGCTCTGAAACAATTCATAGAACTAATTAAAAAAACTTGATACAATAAGATCACAATAAACAGTTGATATCATAATATGCAAAACAACAACTGTGATAAAATAGTGAAATTGCAAACGCTTTCGTGATTTCTCATGTTATCAAGGACCTGTAATAGTAACGGAACAACAGATTATAAGACTGGGATATATCATCTCACAACATTACACTCGTCCCTGTACGATGCGGATGGAATGATCGACTACCTGTCAAACATAGCTTAAATTATTCCCACATTTTATTAATTATAAGTGAATTTAATTTGTATAACTCATATTAAAATCAAAGCTATTTTTTAAGAAGCTCGAATTAATAATATTCCTCCTAACCATAGGCCTGCGTGATACATCTTTCTCAGCATTTGAAAATCAATTGGATGGTTAAAATCTCTCAAATGAATAAACAGATCATTAGACTCTTGTTCAGTTCTAATGCTATATTTATATTGTTATAATCTTAGGTCAAGACTTTTCCCAGTTTGACAGTAATAAACTTTATTCCATGTTTTATAGAGAATCTTGTAGGCAGAGCCGTCAGCATTTTTGGGGGAATATTTAATCAGAATTTTTTTTTTACTATATCAAGATTTCTAAATACAACTTTAAAATTGATAGAAATCCATTTTACAATTCAAAATATTCAACCAAGAATATATTGATTCTCCCTTACCATGAAAACCTTCTTGATATACGTACCTTCTCTGCTTAATAATTTTAAAATCAAAGTTGAAGTATAAAACTTGATACAGTAAAAAGAATTCTGACAAAAAATCCCCCCAAAATGGCGGTAGCTGTGTCTACAAGATTTCCTGTAAAATATTTAATAAAATTTATTACGATCAACTTGGAAAAGTCTTGAACTAAGATTACAACTACATAAATATAACTTTAGCACTGGCCAAGAGCCTAATACTCTGTTTATTCATGTAAGAGATTTTAACCACCCTGTTGATTTTCAAAATTCTGCGAAAGTTGTATCAAGTAGGTCCATGGCTGAGAGAATATAACTGAATCAGGCTTCATAAAAAATATTTTTTATTTTAATATGAATATTCGTTTAGGGTTATACATATTAGATTCATTTATAATTCATAAAATTTGGGAAGAATTTAAGTTAAGTTTGACAAGTCCTCTATCATCCCACCTGCATCATAATAGAGCGAGTGTAATGTATGTTAGGCGATATCTCTCTTCTGTTGTTCTGTTATTTTAGTGGTCCTTGTTAATGTGAGAAATCACGAAAGCGTTTGGAATTTCTCTATTTTTTCACAACAATTGTTTTCATATACTATGGATACCTGGAAACACTACAAAGTAAAGAATAACCAAGTATTAAATAAAGCAGGTTTCTTACCGCCTTCAGCAGGAAGAACAAGTGGACAGCGATGCTACCTGAAAAAAAGTGGTTCCTGAAGAAGACAATTTTTTTTTACAGAGTAGAAGAAAGGAGAATGAGTTACATGAAGGGATAATTAAGGGCTACAACTATAGAGGTAAATATTCGAAAAATATAAAAAGTCATAAGATATACCTGTTGTTTACGCCATTTAAAAAAGTCGATTGGTCTTGTCCGTTTTGAAAGTTGCTATACAAGTTTCTTGTTGACTTAATACCGTAGGGAAAGTATAATCTCTCTCTCTCTCTCTCTCTCTCTCTCTCTCTCTCTCTCTCTCTCTTCTCTCTCTCTCTCTCACTCTCTCTCTCTCTCTCTCTCTCTCTCGCTCTCTCTCTCTCTCTCTCTCTCTCTCTCTCTCACTCTCTCTCTCTCTCTCTCTCTCTCTCTCTCTCTCTCTCTCTCTCTCTCTCTCTCTCTCTCTCTCTCTCTCTCTCTCTCTCTCTCTCTCTCTCTCTCTCTCTCTCTCTCTCTCTCTCTCTCTCTCTTCTCTCTCTCTCTCTCTCTCTCATCGACACAGAAACAACCTCAACATAAATGATAGAAATATTTTTGTTCAAAATCGATAAGCAGAAATTAGGTACCCGTGAAGGGCTGTCTATAAGTGGAGGCGAGGCAGAATATTCCTCCAGTGTTCTCGTTAATATCTTGAGAATGACTAATCTGATTGGCTTCAATCTCACACTACCAACAACAACAAAAAGAACAACAGCAACGGCAATAACAACAACAGCTACAGCATCAACAGCAACACCAACTACAACTTTCAACAGTACTGGCACCACTACCATCACCATCACAACCAACACCATCACCACTACTAACACCATTACTACCATCACCACTACTAACACCATTACTACCATCACCACCCACAACAACAGTACCACTACGTCGTCACCACTATCACCACCACATCACTACCGTCATGGTTATTACCGCTACTACGACCACCACTACCATTACTATCATCACCACCACTGCCACTACTACCACCACCACCACTATCATCGTCACCACCACCACCATCATCACCACTACTACCACCACCCCCAAACCCCACCACCACCCCCAAACCCCACCACCACCACTCCCAAACCCCACCACCACCACCCCAACCACCACCACCATCACCCATCCACCACCACCACACCTGCTGCACCCACGGCTCCATAACTCAGCTGGACATCTGGTGTGACTTTCTTTAACCTAGTCAAAGAGTGTTACTCTCCCTGGACACTCGCTCTCTTACTCCCTCACTCTCCCTTGCTTTCTATTCTTGGCTCATTTTTTTTTCTGTTTTCAGCCGTTATGTGGCCATGTGAACCTCATGCTCTTCTTCCGGTTTATCCCGTTCTTTGGTCATGCTTTCTTGTTCATTGCTTGCTGTTGTGTCTTATCCTGCTGTTTTGAATCTTTTTTTATTGCTGACTTCCGTTGGATGGTCCTGATAATTTGTGTCTGACTTATTCTCTGTTGTTATCTCGCGCTGTTACTTGTGTATTTCCTTTTGTCTGGAGTCATCTGGCCTCGTTATCTCGTAGTCTGCCAGTTGTCTGGTGTTATCTGGCCCTGTTATCTCGTAGTCTTCCTGTTGTCTGGTGTTATCTGACCCTGTTATCTTGTGGACGTCCTGTTGTCCGGTGTCATGTGGTCTTGTTATTTTGCCTAATTCCTGTTGTTTGGTGTTATCTCGGCCTGTTACATCATGTACTTTTTATCTGCTGTTTTCTGGCCCGTTTAACTCGTATCTTGCCTGTTGCTGGCGATTATCCAGCCCTATTATCACATGTTCTTTTGTTTTCTGTTGTTCGCTCTCTGTTTGGCTTCCCATCTTCTATTTTTTACAGAAGTCTTCTTCCCTTTTACATAAATGTGATGCAGTTTTCCAATTTTTCCTCCCGTTTCTTTTAGCTGTTGTTGCAAGCGCGTTGTGCTTGTTATTATTTGTCTTCCTTTGCATTTGTGATAAGATTCATGTTAAAATATTTTCTTAAAATATCTCTCTTTCTTTCTTCATCCCTCTCTTTCTTCTCCCTCCTTCTCTCTCCCTTATATTTGCTGTGCTTTTTCTATCTCTGCCATTTTACGTTTCTTCTGTTCCTCTTTCCGTTCATCTGTTCCCCTCTCACTTTCTCTGTTCTTCTGTTCCTATCTACTCTACCCTATTCCTATTCCCTTCTCCATCCCTGTGTTTCCCTCTCACTCTTCTTTTCTCTCTCCGTCTATTTTTCCTCTTCCTTGTTCATTGTATCTGTCTCCCTCTGTTCCACTCCCCCCATCCTTCTGTTGCCTTCCTCTCCCTCCCTCTTCTCCATTTACCACCTCTCCTCGTCCCCCTCTCTGTAGATCCGGGAGACTACAATGCAGCAGTAAGAAGTGATCTTGTTCACTGTAGCCGCGTATAAAGCCGCCTGGGCTGGCACTCTGCACAGGCTCTCTCATCTAGCAAAACTCTTTGCAGCGACTTATTCTGGGTCTGGATCATACATCACCCTCCGTATTATATTACACTGTTCCAGGTGTGTGCTCACCGAGTTGCGTTTGCGAGGGGTCGAGTCTGTGCTACTGGCCCCATCTCTTAAACCTCAGTCGCCGGTACTTTCGGTTGCTGGCTTCGTGGGCCTATCCTACCTACTCTTCAAACTGTGCATTGAGTTTGCCTCTACAACTTCGTCATCTAACTCATTTCTTATATTTACCACCTGAGACTAAAACGTATTTCATAACATTCTTTCGACTCATCTATGTCTTAAGTTTCCATCACCGACCCTTCATCACTATACCTCTCATTTCAAAAATTTCTGCCCCTATCTGATCTGTGTTTTAATTACGACTCCCTTAATCCTAATCATTTGTAAAGTCGTCAGGTTCATTTCCTCTATTCTCTCATCATAACTCAATCCCCTCATCTCCGAGACTAGTCTTGTTGAAAACCTTTGGAAGTTTTTCTGGTTACTATACATGTTTGATAAGGTGAGGGCTGCGTGCGAGCGATGCACTTCATGACTGGTCAAATATATATAGTATAAAGTTACAGATGTTATTCGCTTTGTGTGTGTGTGTGTGTGTGTGTGTGTGTGTGTGTGTGTGTGTGTGTGTGTGTGTGTGTGTGTGTGTGTGTGTGTGTGTGTGTGTGTGTGTGTGAGTGTGTGTGTGTGTGTGTGTGTGTGTGTGTGTGTGTGTGTGTGTGTGTGTGTGTGTGTGTGTGTGTGTGTGTGTGTGTGTGTGTGTGTGTGTTTGTATATATGTATGTCTGTATGTACTCACCTATTCATACTCACATATTTGTGGTTGCAGGGGTCGATTCAAAGCTCCTGGTCCCGCCTCCTTGCTGGTCGCTATTAGGCCCACTCTCTCCCTGCTCCATGAGCGTTATCGTATGTTTTCTTAAAGTTATGTATGACATAATACGATAAAGTTCATGGAACAGGGAGAGAGTGGACCTAGTAGCGACCAGCAAAGAGGTGGGGCCAGGAGCTGTGACTTGTATCCTGTAACGACAAATAAGTGAGTACAAATAGGTGAGTATATGCATACATACATAAATACATACATGAAGATGGACAGTGGTTGCAAGCCTCACTGCCAGTCAGGCTTGGAGTGCTGGGAGTACGTAAATCCTCCCAGATTAGTCTATCAGCTTTCTTATCCTCCTTGTTTCTTAAATATAACAGTGGTCGCGAATAAACTGAATATATCTTTCACGAGAATAACTGCAACGATCAGCTGTACGTTGCGCTTCACAATTTTTTTCCAAGATGAGAAATTTGCAGATGAGGCAAAATACCTGTGCACCTTGACAGAATTTACCTTTGCTGTACCACAAAGTGGTTAGTCAGGTGTTCTCACGTTAACCTACACACACACACACACACACACACACACACACACACACACACACACACACACACACACACACACACACACACACACACACACACACACAGGGTCCCACTGATGAAGCCACTGTGTGGCGAAACGTTTCCTGAATAAAGATTCCCATATGTTGCATAAGTGTCTCAATTGGAAGCTGAAGACTCAGACGAGTCAGAGGGATGTTAAAAAGTATTTCTTAAGTCATAGAGTCGTCAGGAAGTGGAATAGCCTAGCAAGTGATGTAATGGAGACAGGAACCATACATAGCTTTAAGACGAGGTATGACAAAGCTCAGGAAGCAGAGAGAGAGAGGACCACATAGTGATCAGTGAAGAGGCGGGGCCAGGAGCTGAGTATCGACCCCTGCAACCAAAATTAGGTGAGTACAATTAGGTGAATTAGGTGAGTGCACACACACACACACACACACACACACACACACACACACACACACACACACACACACACACACACACACACACACACATACACACACACACACCTATCTCTCTCTCTCTCTTCCCTCTCCCATCTCTCCCCTCTAACATCTCTTACCTCTAACACCTCCCCCCCTCTAACATCTCTCCCCCTCTAACATCTCTCCCCTCCCATTATCTCCCTCCTCTCCCTTTCCCCATCTCTCTCCCCTCCTCCCCTCCCTCTCCCTGTAGCCTCTCTCCCCTCTCGCTCTTCCATCTCCCCCCTCTTTCCCCCTTCTCCCCCTCTCTCCCCCTCTCTCTCCCCCCTCTTTGCCTTCTCTTTCTGTCTCTCTCTCTCTCTCTCTCTCTCTCTCTCTCTCTCTCTCTCTCTCTCTCTCTCTCTCTCTCTCTCTCTCTCTCTCTCTCTCTCTCTCTCTCTCTCTCTCTCTCTCTCTCTTTCTCTCTCTCTTGCTCTCTCTCTCTCTTGCTCTCTCTCTTCCCCATTTTCCCTTCTAACTCTCCCCTCTCCTACTCTTCCCTTCACTCTCTCTCCCCCTCTACATTTCCCTTCTCTCTTCTCTCACAAAAAAAAAAATGGTGGGGACTCGCAGGAACCAAGGATCAGATGAGAATGGTTCTGGTAGGGAGGAGTGGATGGAGGAGCAGTGGAAAAGGATGGAACAAGAGTGGGAGAGAAAATTAGGAGAGCTTTCTGAAAAAATGGAGAAAGAGCTCTCTGTGAAATTGGAAAAGAGGTTGGAGGAGACAAAGAATTGGGAGGCACAAGTCGAAACTGCAGTAGCCAAGATAAGGGTCCTAGAAGTTGAGATAAATAGGCTGAAGCGAGTTACAGGGGCAGTGACCAGAGAAGACACAGCATATGAAGCTGCGAGGCCGAACAGGAAGGAAGGAATTATGAATTATGCTAAGGTCATATCAGCCTGCCAAGGAGGACCAAGGAGTGAAAGGGAAGAACAGCTGGTTGCAGATGGAGAGGGTGATAGGTCGAATGCTGAGGCACAACCAGGCTATCAAGAGCCACTGGAAAAATCAAGGGAGAAACTGACCACATACAGGCAGGATCCAGAGTCACAGAGGGTGAGGCAATGGGAGGAAGAAAGGGCAAAATCAGTGTTTATCCATGGGCTTCAGGAGAGAGAGGAAAGGACACACACTGAAAGGCAGCAGGAAGAAAGAAAGGAGATTGAGAAAATCATCACGGAAATAGGTGAAGAGATGGACGAGATTATATTTCAGAGAATAGGGGGGTACTCGAAGGGGAGAAACCGACCAATCAAGCTGATTCTCAGGACGGAAACAGTGCGGAACAGGATCCTCCAAGAGAAACCACGATTGAAATACTCGGAAGAGTACAAGAGGGTGTTCCTAGACAGAGACAGAACAAAATCAGAACGACAGCAGCTGAGGGAGAGGACAAAAAAGCGAAAGGAGCTAGGAAAAGAGACAAGGAGGGAACCAGCAGAGGTCAGTCAGAGCAGAACAGAACAGCAAGGGCAAGCACACACACAACTATTCTCAGAACCATACAACCTATCACACCATCCCAACACACACTACAATCCATACCCACAGCCTCCACCCAACACCGAGCTATAGAATCCCACAGTATGCCACCAGGTCTCCCACCCTCACAGGCCCCCCAAACCACAGTGTTGGAAAGGAAACTGAAGGTATGGTACACAAACGCTGATGGAATAACAAATAAGTGGGAGGAGTGGCATGAAAGAGTCAAAGAAGCATCACCGGACATCATAGCTCTCACAGAAACCAAGCTTACAGGTATGATAACAGATGCCATCTTTCCAACGGGATACCAAATCCTGAGGAAAGACAGAGGGAACAGGGGGGGTGGAGGAGTGGCGTTGCTGATCAAAAATCGCTGGAATTTTGATGAGCTGGAGAGAGGAGACAGCGGAGAAGAAAGTGATTACATAGCGGGAACACTTCACTCTGGAGGTCCCAAGGTGGTAATAGCAGTGATGTATAACCCACCACAGAACAGCAGGAGGCCAAGGCAAGAGTACGACGAGAGCAATAGAGCGATGGTTGACACACTGGCTAGAGTGGCCAGAAGAGCTCATGCATGCAGGGCAAAGCTCCTGATCATGGGTGACTTTAACCACAAGGAGATCGATTGGGAGAACTTGGACCCACATGGGGGCCAAGATACATGGAGGGCTAAGATGATGGAGGTGGTACTGGAAAACTTCATGTGCCAACACGTAAGGGACACTACAAGAGAGAGAGGAGAGGATGAACCAGCAAGGCTGGACTTAGTATTCACCTTGAGTAGTGCAGATATCGAGGACATCACATATGAAAGATCCCTTGGGGCCAGTGACCATGTGGTTTTAAGCTTCGAATACACAGTAGAGCTACAAGTGGAGGGAGAAGCAGGAAGGCCAGGACGAATGAAGCCAAACTACAAGAAAGGGGACTACACAGGAATGAGGAACTACCTGAACGGGGTTCAGTGGGACAGAGAACTGGCAGGGAAGCCAGTTAATGAGATGATGGAATATGTAGCAACAAAATGCAAGGAGGCTGAGGAGAGGTTTGTACCCAAGGGTAACAGGAATAATGAAAAAGCCAGGATGAGCCCATGGTTTACCCGAAGGTGCAGGGAGGCAAAAACCAAGTGTGCTAGGGAATGGAAGAAATATAGAAGGCAAAGGACCCAGGAGAATAAGGAGAACAGTCGTAGAGCCAGAAACGAATATGCACAGATAAGAAGGGAGGCCCAAAGACAATATGAAAATGACATAGCAGCGAAAGCCAAATCTAACCCGAAACTGTTGTACAGCCACATCAGGAGGAAAACAACAGTCAAGGACCAGGTAATCAGGCTAAGGAAGGAAGGAGGAGAGACAACAAGAAATGACCGTGAAGTATGTGAAGAACTCAACAAGAGATTCAAAGAAGTGTTCACAGAGGAGACAGAAGGGACTCCAGAAAGACGGAGAGGTGGGGCACACCACCAAGTGCTGGACACAGTGCACACAACCGAGGAAGAAGTGAAGAGGCTTCTGAGTGAGCTAGATACCTCAAAGGCAATGAGACCAGATAACATCCCCCCATGGGTATTGAGAGAGGGAGCAGAGGCGCTATGTGTACCCCTAACAACAATATTCAATACATCTATCGAAACAGGGAGATTGCCTGAGGCATGGAAGACAGCAAATGTAGTCCCAATCTTTAAAAAAGGAGACAGACATGAAGCATTAAACTACAGACCAGTGTCATTGACATGTATAGTATGCAAAATCATGGAGAAGATTATCAGGAGAAGAGTGGTGGAACACCTAGAAAGGAACGATCTCATCAACAGCAGCCAACATGGTTTCAGGGACGGGAAATCCTGTGTCACAAACCTACTGGAGTTCTATGACATGGTGACAGCAGTAAGACAAGAGAGAGAGTGGTGGGTGGATTGCATTTTCTTGGACTGCAAGAAGGCGTTTTGACACAGTTCCACACAAGAGATTGGTGCAAAAACTGGAGGACCAAGCAGGGATAACAGGGAAGGCACTACAATGGATCAGGGAATACTTGTCAGGAAGACAGCAGCGAGTCATGGTACGTGGCGAGGTGTCAGAGTGGGCACCTGTGACCAGCGGGGTCCCGCAGGGGTCAGTCCTAGGACCAGTGCTGTTTCTGGTATTTGTGAACGACATGACGGAAGGAATAGACTCTGAGGTGTCCCTGTTTGCAGATGACGTGAAGTTGATGAGAAGAATTCACTCGATCGAAGACCAGGCAGAACTACAAAGGGATCTGGACAGGCTGCAGACCTGGTCCAGCAATTGGCTCCTGGAGTTCAATCCCACCAAGTGCAAAGTCATGAAGATTGGGGAAGGGCAAAGAAGGCCGCAGACGGAGTACAGTCTAAGGGGTCAGAGACTACAAACCTCACTCAAGGAAAAAGATCTTGGGGTGAGTATAACACCAGGCACATCTCCTGAAGCGCACATCAACCAAATAACTGCTGCAGCATATGGGTGCCTAGCAAACCTCAGAACAGCATTCCGACATCTTAATAAGGAATCATTCAGGACCCTGTACACCGTGTATGTTAGGCCCATATTGGAGTATGCGGCACCAGTTTGGAACCCACACCTAGCCAAGCACGTGAAGAAACTAGAGAAAGTGCAAAGGTTTGCAACAAGACTAGTCCCAGAGCTAAGAGGTATGTCCTACGAGGAGAGGTTAAGGGAAATCAACCTGACGACACTGGAGGACAGGAGAGATAGGGGGGACATGATAACGACATACAAAATACTGAGAGGAATTGACAAGGTGGACAAAGACAGGATGTTCCAGAGATTGGACACAGTAACAAGGGGACACAGTTGGAAGCTGAAGACACAGATGAATCACAGGGATGTTAGGAAGTATTTCTTCAGCCACAGAGTAGTCAGTAAGTGGAATAGTTTGGGAAGCGATGTAGTGGAGGCAGGATCCATACATAGCTTTAAGCAGAGGTATGATAAAGCTCACGGCTCAGGGAGAGTGACCTAGTAGCGATCAGTGAAGAGGCGGGGCCAGGAGCTCGGACTCGACCCCCGCAACCTCAACTAGGTGAGTACAACTAGGTGAGTACACACACACACACACACACACACATGCACGTATATACAACAGGCCTAATGTCTAATCGACATGTGCCTATGACAAAATGGTAACTAACACACACACACACACACACACACACACAAATGGCTTCTCGAATTTAATCCTGCCAAATGCAAAGTCATGAAGATGGGGGAGGGGCACAGAAGACCACAGACAGAGTATAGGCTAGGTGGCCAAAGACTGCAAACCTCACTCAAGGAGAAAGATCTTGGGGTGAGTATAACACCGAGCATGTCTCCGGAAGCACACATCAATCAGATAACTGCTGCAGCATATGGGCGCCTGGCAAACCTGAGAACAGCATTCCGATACCTTAGTAAGGAATCATTCAAGACACTGTACACCGTGTATGTCAGGCCCATACTGGAGTATGCAGCACCTGTTTGGAACCCGCACTTGATAAAGCACGTCAAGAAACTAGAGAAAGTACAAAGGTTTGCGACAAGGTTAGTTCCAGAGCTAAGGGGAATGTCCTATGAGGAAAGATTAAGGGAAATCGGCCTGACCACACTGGAGGACAGGAGGGTCAGGGGAGACATGATAACGACATATAAAATACTGCGTGGAATAGACAAGGTGGACAAAGACAGGATGTTCCAGGGAGGGGACACAGAAACAAGAGGCCACAATTGGAAGTTGAAGACACAAATGAGTCAGAGAGATAGTAGGAAGTATTTCTTCAGTCATAGAGTTGTAAGGCAGTGGAATAGCCTAGAAAATGACGTAGTGGAGGCAGGAACCATACACAGTTTTAAGACGAGGTTTGATAAAGCTCATGGAGCGGGGAGAGAGAGGGCCTAGTAGCAACCGGTGAAGAGGCGGGGCCAGGAGCTAGGACTCGACCCCTGCAACCACAAATAGGTGAGTAGTACAAATAGGTGAGTACACACACACACACACACACACACATTTCTCTTAGAGCCATACCGTTAAAAATTAACAACCGGGAAGGGATTAGCGGAAGAATTATAGAGAACGGTCTTAAACACCACGGTATTGGTTTATAATAGACAAAACCTGACTCACGAGTTCATTGGAATTCTAGCATCGTTCAGTGCATCTTGGCTTCTCTGAGAGAGGGATCCCCTCTATTGTACCCCAGCAGAATCCTACAAACTTATTATAGAAACTAGTAATTATCAATCCTTCTGACTTACTAATATCATCCGACATCTACCAAAGCTCACTCGTGGAACTTAAGCTATTTGTGATATATGTAAATAAGTTATGAGATGTACTGTAAGAGGAACTTAATTCTTACATTACCTTTCTGATCAGATTAAATATGATGAGAACTATATGGAATATGGAAGACGATCAAGACTGTCCGTGTACTTGGAAAGGACAGTAACTACAGGATAGTAGATTTTAAATCTAGTTAATACAATATAATGAAAGACTACCACAATGGTGGGAAGCACTGCCAAAGTTAACTTCACTGCGAAAGTTAACTTCACTGCGAAAGTTAACTTCACTGCGAAAGCTAACTTCACTGCGAAAGCTAACTTCACTGCGAAAGCTAACATCAAGCAGACAGCATTAGCGGTAAAATATGACGAAATACAAGATATATCTTTAAAATCTTAATGCTGGAGCCATTCATGAAGTTGTAAACCACTCGTACAGAACCGGATTTCTGCCTTCACCTAGCCAAGCACATAAAGATGCTTGAGAAAGTTCAGACTTCAGCAGACAGGTCCCGGAGCTACAGCACATAAGCAAACAGGATAGGTCAGACAAGTTGAACCTCGCGTCATCGTAAGATCAAACGGTCAAGGGAGATGTGATTATGACGTAAGATGGTTGATCACTGGAAGGACCGGAACCAGACAGCAGGGTGAACATTATCACTCAGATGAGCAACAGAGAGCTGAAGATAGGCAAGGTAAGAAGGATGTAGGATAAGCAAGGTGAGAAGGATGTAGGATAAGCAAGGTGAGAAGGATGTAGGATAAGCAAGGTGAGAAGGATGTAGGATAAGCAAGGTGAGAAGGATGTGGGATAAGCAAAGTGAGAAGAATGTAAACTCCTCATTCAGAGCTATCCTGCACCTTTCTTAAAACAACGTTGATTACCCCACATTCACAAGGCCCTGTGTGACCCCTACAGTTTAACACTTCCCCGTGAATAATATAATTCTGCATCTCTAAAAACACATGGTCAGGGATTATTCCGATTTTTAGTCAAGATTAATTTCTGCGAGTGGAATAGTTGTGTTGTTTAGTGTTGTGTTATGAGAATGTTTACACTTATTCTTGTGTTTGTCTCTCCGTGAATGTTGACAAGTGTAAACAGTGCATGCTGGTTTGTGTCGCTTCGTTTTTGTCTTGACGTTCAGCTACTTTTGATATTTTAATCGTAAGATGTGTCTCACTAAGACTTTATAACGCGTTTACAAGGCTCTCTCTCTCTCTCTCTCTCTCTCTCTCTCTCTCTCTCTCTCTCTCTCTCTCTCTCTCACACACACACACATCTGTGTCTACTATAAACTTTATCGTTGTGCAATGTGGCCTGTCTGCCTGCCTTTCTGACAGGCTGTTTGCCTGTCTTTCTGACAAACTCCCTGTGTTTACAAGTTTCCTGTCCACTTGTTTCTTTCCCTGAATGTCTGTTTCCCTGTGTGTCTGCCTTTCCTCTTATCTGTCTGTCTGTCTACCCTGTTTATCTTCATGTTTGGTAAGCAAATACGCGATCTGTCAAGTTTACAAAGTTGGTGGGTCAGAGATTGACAAGATTTCCTGAAGCAGTTAATGAATTACTGACTAACTAGTTATCCTGAAATTGTTGATTATCTTAAACAGCTGGTGGATCAGGGAATGACTGGTGATCCTCAAACAGTTGATTAGGGAATAACCAGCCATCCTGAAACAGTTGATGGACCAAAAACTCAAACGTTGTCCTGCAACAGTTAGTGAATCAGGGTCTCCTAAATTATCAAGAGGCGGTTAGTGGATCAGGACACAAATGTTGCCCTGAAACTTTTGGCTAATTAGGGATTCTCAAGTTATTCTCAAACAGATGGTGGAGCAGGGACTCTTAAAGTTATCCTGACACAACTTATCTTAGAGGTCAATGTTCAAGAAAACTGCTCAGAGGAAAGTCCGGTGTTAATATTAGAAGTGTGTTAAGTGCCTTTTAAAATGAGTTTTATTCTGTTAATACATGCGATATATATATATATATATATATATATATATATATATATATATATATATATATATATATATATATATATATATATATATATATATATATATATATATATGTATATATATATATATATATATATATATATATATATATATATATATATATATATATATTTATATATATATATATATATATATATATATATAAGCGAGGGGCTTGGACTTCCACCAGGTATGCGTGAGCGTGTTTGATAGGAGTGAATGGAGACAAATGGTTTTTAATACTTGACGTGCTGTTGGAGTATGAGCAAAGTAACATTTATGAAGGGATTCAGGGAAACCGGCAGGCCGGACTTGAGTCCTGGAGATGGGAAGTACAGTGCCTGCACTCTGAAGGAGGGGTGTTAATGTTGCAGTTTAAAAACTGTAGTGTAAAGCACCCTTCTGGCAAGACAGTGATGGAGTGAATGATGGTGAAAGTTTTTCTTTTTCGGGCCACCCTGCCTTGGTGGGAATCGGCCAGTGTGATAATAAAATAAAAATAATATATATATATATATATATATATATATATATATATATATATATATATATATATATATATATATATATATATATATATATATATATATACATTTATATATATATGCTCCCCAGTCCCTTGTCTTGTCAGCAGGCCAGAGTGTGGTCAGCAGGCCAGAGTGCCTCTTGACCACACAAATCTATTCACCCAAATAAAGTGACCTCATACTTGTTGAGTAAGCCACAGTTGGAGAGAAAGTTTCGGACATGTGACCGCTATATATATGTTTGTTTGTGTATGTGTCTGTGTGTGTCTGTGTGTGTCTGTGTCTGTGTGTGCCTGTGTGTGTCTGTATGTGTCTGTGTATGTATGTGATGGTGGTGGTAGTAGCAGCAGTAGTAGAAGTAGTAGTGGTGGTGGTGGTAGTAGCAGCAGTAGTAGAAGTAGTAGTTATTGTAGCTTCACCTCCTAGACTTTTAGAACGGCTCATTAGACTTTGGGTCTTTTGATCCTTAACGTGTCTACTCTTGAAGCTGTGCATTGACTTTTCCTGCACTACTGACTCATCCAAGTCAAACCCACATTTCAACCACCCTGTGACTAGAGAAATACTTCCATACATCCCTGTATGTCACATGTTTTCAGACTCCACCTGTGTCTCCTTCATCCTTTTCTTCTTAATTCAGTTTGTCTGCGCTACCAGTTCGCTTCAAGATTTTGAATACAGAATTCATGTCTCGTCGTGTTCTTTCTCCGTGAAGGTCGTCCGACTGACGTTCTTCAATCTTCCCTCGGTTTTCATACCTTTCAGTTCCGGTTCTACCCTCATTGTAAACATTGAAAAGTTTTATAGTTGCAAATTATGAATCTTTTCGATATATACGTGGTGGATCGCGTGTGACCTTCATGCTGGGTCTGCCTACATTATGACTGGCCTAAGATAGCTAGTATAGAAGGTTCTGAACGATTCTTTATTCAAGTTCCTAAATGCTATTGGGAGGTTTGCTAATCCTGTATATACCACTGCAGTTATATGGTTTATATGTAATTCTGGCGATATGCTAGGTGTTATACTTACCCCCAGGTCCTTCTCACTCTCTGATATTCGCAGTTTCTCGCCAATTATACTGTAGTGTTTGTGCGTGTGTGTGTGTGTGTGTGTGTGTGTGTGTGTGTGTGTGTGTGTGTGTGTGTGTGTGTGTGTGTGTGTGTGTGTGTGTGTGTGTGTGTGTGCGCGCGCGCGTGCGTGTTTTCACCTAGTTGTAGTTGCAGGGATCGAGGCACAGCTCTTGGCCCTGACTCTTCACTGGCCGCTACTAGGTTACTCTTGTTGGTCCATGAGCCTTATCATACCTCTTCTTAAAGCTATGTATGGATCCTTCCTCCACTACATCACTTCTCAGACTATTCCACTTCCTAACAGCTCTGTGACTGAAGAAATACTCCATAACATTCCTGTGGTTCATCTGAGTCTTCAACTTCCAACTGTGACCTCTTGTTGCTGAGTCCAATCTCTGGAACATCCTGTCTTTGTCCACCCTGTTGATTCCTTTCAGTATTTTATGTTACCATATCCCCCTATCTCTCCTGTCCTCCAGTGTCATCAGGCCGATTTCCATAACCTCTCCTAGTAGGACATGCCCCTTAGTTCCGAGACTAGTCTTGTTGTGTACTCACCTAATTGTGGTTGCAGGGGTCGAGACTCAGCTCCTGGCCCCGCCTCTTCACTGATCGCTACTGGGTCCTCTCTCTCTCTGCTTCCTGAGCTTTGTCATACCTCTTCTTAAAACTATGTATGGTTCCTGCCTCCACTACTTCACTTGCTAGGCTATTCCACTTGCTGACAACTCTATGACTGAAGAAATACTTCCTAACGTCCCTGTGACTCGTCTGAGTCTTCAGCTTCCAGTTTTGACCCCTTGTCCCTGTTTCCCCTCTCTGGAACATCCTATCTCTGTCCACCTTGTCTATTCCCCGCAGTATCTTGCATGTCGTTATCATGTCTCCCCTGACCCTTCTGTCCTCCAGTGTCGTCAGTCCGATTTCCCTTAACCTTTCCTCGTACGACATTCCCTTGAGCCTTGGGACTAGCCTTGTTGCAAACCTTTGTACTTTCTCTAACTTCTTGACGTGCTTGACCAGGTGTGGGTTCCAGACTGGTGCTGCATACTCCAGTATGGGCCTAACATACACAGTGTACAGTGTCTTGAACGATTCCTTATTAAGGTATCGGAACGCTATTCTCAGGTTTGCCAGGCGCCCGTATGCTGCAGCAGTTATTTGGTTGATGTGTGCCTCCGGTGATGTGCTCGGTGTTATGGTCACCCCAAGGTCTTTCTCCCTGAGTGAGGTCTGTAGTCTTTGTCCACCTAGCCTATACTCTGTCTGCGGTCTTCTTTGCCCCTCCCCAATCTTCATGACTTTGCATTTGGCTGGATTGAATTCGAGAAGCCAGTTACTGGACTACATGTCCAGAATGTCCAGGTATCTTTGCAGTCCTGCCTCATCCTCGTCCGATTTAATTCTTCTCATCAACTTCACGTCATCTGCGAACAGGGACACTTCAGAGTCTATTCCTTCCATCATGTCGTTCACATATATCAAAAATAGCACTGGTCCTAGAACTGACCCCTGTGGGACCCCGCTCGTAACAGGCGCCCACTGTGATACCTCTTCACGTACCATGACTCGTTGCTGCCTCCCTGTCAGGTATTCCCTTATCAACTGCAGTGCCCTCCCTTTTACATGCGCCTGATCCTCCAGCTTCTGCACTAATCTCTTGTGGGGAACTGTGTCAAAGGCCTTCCTGCAGTCTAGGAAAACGCAATCTACCCACCCCTCTCTCTCGTGTCTTACTTCTGTTACCTTGTCATAAAACTCCAGGAGGTTTGTGATACAGGATTTGCCTTCCATGAACCCATGCTGGTTTTCATTTATAATCTTGTTCCTTTCCGGGTGTTCGACCACTCTCCTCCTGACAATCTTCTCCATGACTTTGCACACAGTACATGTCAGAGACACAGGTCTGTAGTTTAGTGCCTCGTTTCTGTTTCCTTTCTTAAATATGGGGACTACATTAGCTGTCTTCCACTTCTCAGGTAGTTGCCCAGTTTCAAGGGATGTGTTGAAGATTGTGGTTTGAGGCACACACAGCATCTCTGCTCCTTCTCTAAGGACCCATGGGGAGATGTTGTCCGGTCCCATCGCCTTTGAGGTGTCAAGGTCACTTAAGAGCTTCTTCACCTCCTCCTCAGTTGTTCGTATGTCATCCAACACTTGTTGGTATATTCCCGCTTGATGTTCCCTTCTGTGCTGTCTTCCCACAGCCCTTCCTGTCTCTACTGTAAAAACTTCCTTAAATCTCCTGTTCAGCTCCTCACATACCTCCTGATCATTTCTTGTGAGTTCTCCACCTTCTGTCCTCAGTCTGATCACCTGGTCTTTGACTGTTGTCTTCCTCCTGATGTGGCTATACAACAGTTTCGGGTCAGTCTTGAATTTCGATGCTGTGTCATTTTCATACTGTCGCTGGGCCTCCCTCCTTACCTGTGCATACTCGTTCCTGGCTCTGCGACTGATCTCCCTATTTTCGTGTGTTCTCTGCCTTCTGTACTTTTTCCATTCTCTATTGCACTTTGTTTTTGCCTCCTTACACCGTCGGGTAAACCAGGGTCTAGTTCTGGTCTTCCCGTTGTTACTGTTGCCCTTGGGAATAAACTTTTCCACTGCCTCCTTGCATTTTGTTGTTACATATTCCATCATTTCATTTACTGGCTTTCCTGCCAGTTCTCTGTCCCACTGGACCTCCCGCAGGAAGTTCTTCAACCCCTCTTTTATAGTCAGGCTTTTCCCATTCAACTCCTGTTATTCTCTCCACTTGCAGCTCTACTATGTATTCAAAGCACAGAACCACGTGGTCGCTAACTCCTAGGGGACTCTCATACTTGATGTCCTCAATGTCTGAGCTGCCCAGGGTGAACACAAGGTCCAATCTTGTTGGTTCATCCTCCCCTCTCACTCTGGTAGTCTCCTTAACATGTTGGTGCATGAGGTTTTCCAGCACCACGTCCAACATCCTGGCTCTCCATGTTTCGGGACCCCCATGTGGCTCCAGGTTTTCCCAGTCGATCTCCCTGTAGTTGAAATCCCCCATAACCAGCAACTTTGCTCTGCTGGAATGAGCTCTTCTTGCCACCTCAGCAAGTGTGTGTCCACCATTGCTCTGTTGCTCTCTTCATATTCCTCTCTTGGCCTCCTGCAGTTCTGTGGTGGATTATACATCACTGCAATGACCACTTTGTGTTCCCCAGACTGAAGTGTACCTGCTATGTAGTCTCTTTCTCCCGTCTCATCTATTCCTTCCATTTTCTCGAATTTCCATCTGTTTTTTACGAGCAGAGCAACCCCACCTCCCCCCTGCCCCTTCTATCTTTCCTCATGATCTGGTATCCTGGTGGGAAGATTGCATCTGTTATTGTCTCCGTGAGTTTTGTTTCTGTAACTGCTATGATGTCTGTGGACTTCTCATTGATTCTTTCTTGCCATTCCTCATGTTTATTCGTTAATCCATCTGCATTTGTGTACCAAACCTTCAACTTCTGTTCTAATACTGTAACTGTGGTGCGGGGGGTGGAAACAGAGGGATCAGTGTGTGATGGTTGGTTTGGATTGTTCAGTTGCCTTGGGGGTGTCGTGGCTGGAGTCCTTCTGCAGGTGTTTCTGGGGGGTGTGCTTGTCCTTCCATTTGATCCTGGGTTATTCTGCTCTCCTTTTTCATTTCCTCTCATTTCTCCTTTCGTTTTTGAACTCTCTCTTTCATCGTTTTCCTTTCGTCCTGTGTTCTGTCTCGATCGAGGTACACACTCCAGAACTCCTGCTTGCCCCTCAGCCATGCTTTCTCCTGCAGGATCATGGTTCGAGTTGATTCTGCCTTGAAAATTACTTTGAGAGGCCGATTCCTTTTCTTTGTGAACCACCCAATTCTCCGAAAATTTGCCACCTGGGTCATGTTCCCCTCGCCTATCACCTTCATGATATCTTCAATCGCTTTTTTCTCCTCCTGCTTTCTTTCATCATAAGTTTCCCCTTTAGCTTCGTCTAGCCCATAGACAAACACGGATCTCTCCCTTTCCACCTCCCACTGTGACTCCCATTGCATCCCCTGATGTGTTTTAGTTTCTTCCCGTGGAGTGTTCCTTCCTTCAGTCCCTTCCCTTGTTATGGCCCCTATGCTTCTTGGTTTGTCCTTCCTGCTCACCTGTTCCTGGCCCCCACAGGTATCTGGTAAGGTCCTTGCACATGTCCTAGTTCCTTCAATGTCTTCCAACCTCTCATTCTGTCCTAGTGTGCTCCCTGTCTTTGTTTTGGCTCCATGTGGGTTTGACAGGACCTCTGCATTCAGTTTAGTTTCCATGCTTCCTTCAGACCTGTTGTCTGTGTTTGATGTAGCCATTGCCGATGCTACTTCTGTAATATCTTTGTCTCTGTGCTGGTTCAGATGTCTCAGCTCCTCTTCTAATCTCTCTATCTTGATTTCTGCTGCTGTGGCCTGTTGCTTCCACCTTCTGCATTCTGCTGCTAACATCTCTTCCATCTTCCTTTCCGGCTCATCTAGTCTCCTTCCCCAGTCTTCCTCCCTTTTTTGAGCTCTACCTCCCACTCCTCCCTCCCAGATTCGTCCTTGGAGCCCCTTGTCCTCATCCTGGTTCTAGGTTCCCCGTTGCTCCACAGAAGGGGGGACGGGTGGTTAGGGGGAGGGGAATAGAGGGTTCGGAGGAGAGGGGATGGATGGTTGTGGGGGAGGGGGAGGATGGCTATTGGAGGGAGGGAGGTAGTTGGGGGGGTTAGACGGTTTCGGGAGGGGTTAGGTGGTGTGGGGGAGGGGTAGGTGGCTAAGGTGAGGTGGTTAGGGAAGGGGGAGGGGTGGTTAGGGGAGGGGGGGTACGTGTTTGTGTCATGTGGTGGAGGGTGTGTGTGTGTATGTTTCTGTGTGTGTGCGCGCGCACAAGCGTGGGTACGTGGGTTTGTGTAAAAATGTAGACAGACAAATGTTCGGGCAGCAGGCCAGGTAACTTTCCCTTTCAACCGGTAGTGAGGCAGCGAAGGAGAATTGAAGGAGGCTATGAAGGTTAGGAGGGAGGAAGGGAGGGAGGGAGGCTGGAAAGCCTCACAGAGAGGGAAGGACAGGATGGCAGGGAGGGAGGATAGGTGAGGAGGGAAGGAAAATAAGGGAGGATGAGAGGGCTGATGTTAGGCCTAGAAGGAAGAAGGTAGGAAGGATAGGAAAAGTGAAACGAGGAGAGATGAATGGGAAATAAGAACAAGATACAAGAGGACGCAAGAGGAGCAGCAGACTGCTGTCACCACCTGAACATCCAGTCATCCAGTGAAACAAATTAATTTTACTGATCACAAAAAGGTTACCTACATTAAGCACTTATCTACCTCCCTCACCCACACTTATCTACCTCCCTCACCCACACTTATCTACCTCCCTCACCCACACTTATCTACCTCCCTCACCCACACTTATCTACCTCCCTCACCCACACTTATCTACCTCCCTCACCCACACTTATCTACCTCCCTCACCCACACTTATCTACCTCCCTCACCCACACTTATCTACCTCCCTCACCCACACTTATCTACCTCCCTCACCCACACTTATCTACCTCCCTCACCCACACTTATCTACCTCCCTCACCCACACTTATCTACCTCCCTCAACCACACTTATCTACCTCCCTCACCACACTTATCTACCTCCCTCACCCTCACTTATCTACCTCCCTCACCACACTTACCTACCTCCCTCACCCACACTTATCTACCTCCCTCACCCGCACTTATCTACCTCCCTCACCCACACTTATCTACCTCCCTCACCACACTTATCTACCTCCCTCACCCACACTTATCCACCTCCCACACCCACACTTATCTACCTCCCTCACCCACACTTATCTACCTCCCTCACCCACACTTATCTACCTCCCTCACCCACACTTATCTACCTCCCTCACACACACTTATCTGCCTCCCTCACCCACACTTATCTACCTCCCTTACCCACACTTATCTACCTCCCTCACCCAAACTTATCTACCTCCATCACCCACACTTATCTACCTCCCTCACCCACACTTATCTACCTCCCTCACCCACACTTATCTACCTCCCTCACCCACACTTATCTACCTCCCTCGCCCACACTTATCTACCTCCCTCACCCGTACTTATCTACCTATCTACCTCCCTCACCCACACTTATCTACCTCCCTCACCCACACTTATCTACCTCCATCACCCACACTTATCTACCTCCCTCACCCACACTTATCTACCTCCCTCACCCACACTTATCTACCTCCCTCACCCACACTTATCTACCTCCCTCGCCCACACTTATCTACCTCCCTCACCCACACTTATCTACCTCTCTCACCCACACTTATCTACCTCCCTCACCCGCACTTATCTACCTCCCTCACCCAGACTTATCTACTTCCCTCACCCACCCTTATCTACCTCTTTCATCCTCACTTATCTACCTCCCTCACCCACGCTTATCAACCTCCCTCACCCACACTTATCTACCTCCCTCACCCACACTTATCTACCTCCCTCACCCATCCTTATCTACCTCCCTCACCCACACTTATCTACCTCCCTCACCCACACTTATCTACCTCCCTCACCCATCCTTATCTACCTCCCTCACCCACACATATCTACCTCCCTCACCCACACTTATCTACCTCCCTCACCCACACTTATCTACCTCCCTCATCCTCACTTATCTACCTCCCTCACCCACACTTATCTGCCTCCCTCACCCACACTTATCTGCCTCACTCACCCACACTTACCTACCTCCCTCACCCAGACTTATATACCTCCCTCACCCACACTTATCTACCTCCCTCACCCACACTTATCTACCTCCGTCACCCACACTTATCTACCTCTCTCACCCACACTTATATATCTCCTTCACCCACACTTATCTACCTCCCTCACCCACACTTATCTACCTCCGTCACCCACACTTATCTACCTCCCTCCCACACTTATGTATCTCCTTCACCCACACTTATCTACCTCCCTCACCCACACTTATCTACCTCCCTCACCCACACTTATCTACCTCCCTCACCCACCCTTATCTACCTCCCTCACCCACACTTATCTACCTCCCTCACCCACACTTATCTACCTCCCTCATCCTCACTTATCTACCTCCCTCACCCAGACTTATCTACCTCCCTCATCCAAACTTATCTACCTCCCTCACCCACACTTATCTACCTCCCTCACCCACACTTATCTACCTCCATCATCCAGACTTATCTACCTCCCTCACCAACATTTATCTACCTCCCTCACCCACACTTATCTACCTCCCTCACCCACACTTATCTACCTCCCTCACCCACACTTATCTACCTCCATCATCCATACTTGTCTACCGCCCGCACCCACACTTATCTATCTCCCTCATCCACACTTATCTATCTCCCTCACCCGCACTTATCTATCTCCCTCATCCTCACTTATCTACCTCCCTCATCCTCACTTATCTACCTCCCTCACCCACACTTATCTATCTCCCTCATCCACACTTATCTACCTCCCTCACCCACACTTATCTATCTCCCTCACCCACACTTATCTACCTCTCTCATTCACACTTATCTACCTTCCTCACAGATACTTGTCTATCTCCCTCATCCACACTTATCTACTTCCCTCACCCACGCTTATCTACCTCCCTCACCCTCACTTATCTATCTACCTCACCCACACTTATCTACCACCCTCACCCACACTTATCTACCTTCCTTTCCCACACTTATCTACCTCCCTCATCCACACTTATCTACCTCCCTCACAGACACTTATCTACCTCCCTCACCCACACTTATCTACCTCCATCATCCATACTTATCTTCCGCCCGCACCCACACTTATCTATCTCCCTCATCCACACTTATCTATCTCCCTCACCCGCACTTATCTATCTCCCTCACCCGCACTTATCTACCTCCCTCACCCACACTTATCTACCTCCATCATCCATACTTATCAACCGCCCGCACCCACACTTATCTATCTCCCTCACCCACACTTATCTATCTCCCTCACCCACATTTATCTATTTCCCTCACCCTCACTTATCTATCTCCCTCACCCTCGCTTATCTATCTCCCTCACCCACACTTATCTACCTCCCTCACCCACACTTATCTAGCTCCTTCACCCACACATATATCTCCTTCACCCACACTTAGCTACATCAATCACCCTCACTTAAGTACATCAATCACCGTCACTTAGCTACATCAGTCACCCACACCGAAGTGGATATCTAATACCTGAAAGTTGCTTTCTTTTGTCAAGACTCTTTCGGCCTCGGTCTCAGACCAGGCCTCCTGGTTGATCAAGATCTGGTGAACCAGGCTGTTACTGCTTGTCACACACAAACTGGTTGATTAGGAACTGAACAGAGAAACTTGTCAAGTTATTTCATAATCCCACCTTATATACAACTGGAGGCTACTGAAGAGTCAGGGGCCCCTTACATTAACATAGTTATCTCTTGGAGTACTCATGTAAGCTCTCCCTTTCACTGCATGTATTTTGCGCCATTTGCCGAATCTCTCACTTTTGTAAGGAGTAATTTCTCTTTGAAGATTTGGATCCAGTCTCTCTAGAAAATATTCATGTGTTAATTATGATGCAACTTTCACACTTGTCTTCCGAGTAGTATACGTCGAGGGACTTCAAACATTCCCGGTATTTACGTGCCTGACTGAATCTATTCGAGTAGTGAGGGATTCTTTGTACATTCTTTAAGTCTGTAATTTTACCAGTTTTAAAGGGGGTTCTTAATGATCAAGAATATTTCAGCCTAGAGAGCACAAGTGACTTAAAAGACGACCATAGTTGGCTTGGCATCGCTTGTTTTGAAAGTTCTCGTTATCCATCCAATCACAGTTGTGATAGATAAAGGTCACATTCTCCTATACTCTCACACTTATCTTCTTCACATTATTTTCTCACTCTACTGAATGTTTAAAGTTAGTTTTTTTTCTTTTCTTATTTTTTTTTGTCACCTGGAGTAGGTGATATTTGTCCCACTAACACTTCACACTAATCCGCTTTCCCACTTGATTAATTCTGCTTAATCCCTGTAAATCCTGGCTAAATCATTTTAACCCTGGTTACTATGAGATAATCCTGGTTAATCGGCGACAACCATGGTTAATATTGGTTCATCCTGGTTCATACGGGTTAACCATAGGTAATTCTTGTTAAATCCTGGTTGCGGCCAGCAGTAACAGCCTGGTTGATCAGATCCTGATCCATCACGACGCCTGGTCTCAGACCAAACCGCGGGGGCGTTGACCCCTGAAACCCTCTCCAGGTAACCCTAATTTGTAGATGCAAGTCAAACACTTTTACAGCTACGGAAATTATCTCATTGTTGGTGTTTGTTACACGTGTAGTTCATGTGTAACTCTCCTGTGTCACATGGTCATGAGGAACACTGTCATGTGTCACATGGTCATGAGGAACACAGTCATGTGTCACATGGTCATGAGGAACACAGTCATGTTTCACATGAACATGTGTTACACGGTCATGTGTCACATGAGCATGTGTTACACGGTCATGTGTCACATGAACATGTGTTACACGGTCATGTGTCACATGAGCATGTGTTACACGGTCATGTGTCACATGGTCATGTATCACATGGTTATATGTAACACGGTCATGTGTAACAGGATCGTCTCTAAGTCATGTAGTGACTTTAAGTTTAACTTCAGTAATTTTATATAGATCTACTTAAGGTTTCAATTTTATTATGCGGAGAGAGCATGTATCTCACATTACAAAACACAGCAGAACTTGCACTAGTTAACATCAAGGGAAAGTTTGTAATAAACATGTTGCTGGCTGCCCTGAATGTCAATAGGTAGAGAAAATATTCAGATAACTTCAGACATAACTTCTTATCCTCCTCTCATCCGTGATAATGAAGCCAAACCCAAGAATATATAACAACAGCAACACCACAAACGACCTGAGCTACACACGACCTACTCAAACACATTGCTGCTCACGTTGTTGTAACTCAAAGATTAGAACCACTAAAACCGTTTATATTAATGATACCGCCACACACTTCAACTAGGAGCATAATGACTTACTAGTATCTGGTGCTTTGGAAGCCTTATATATCTGTCTGTCAGTCTGTCTGTGTATTTATATGTCTGTCTGCTACAGTAATGTGTAAAAAAATGAATATCAAGGTATTGCGATGGAGCACTACTAACTGTCCTGATCACACATCCTCCGCTTTCACTTTCCAAGAGAGGAATGACGTCACTTGAGCTATGCAGGTAACGTAGACCATGAACGTAGTGTCAGCGTGAAGGTGACCAGAGTACTTAGGTGCCTAACTGACTACAGTGTGTAGGTTTGTATGAGTACCCATTTGTTGTGACTCAAACATTTCGAAGATCAAACTTCCTTTTCCCTCTGTGTGTGTGTGTATATATATATATATATATATATATATGTGTATATATATGTGTGTATATATATATATATATATATATATATATATATATATATATATATATATTCAAACAGTGTAGTTTTCCCTGATATATTGTCTTCTCTGAGGATGAGGGTATAGCTATAGAGGTGGTACTTCCCTATATTTTTTAAAATATATATATATATATATATATATATATATATATGTATATATATATATATATATATATATATATATATATATATATATATATATATATATATATATATATATATATATATATATATATATATATATATATATATATATATATATATATATATATATATATAGGGAGAGAGAGAGAGTCTTCAACATAGGAGGGATGTGGGTGGCCTTACTGTTATGTACAAGGCCTATATTGTCAAAGTACAACACTTGGATCCACTTCGAGGACAGCGTGAAACAAGCTTTTATGCCACAAGACGGGCAGAAAGCAGCAACTTCACTCTGGCTGTACCCTTCTCCAGAACATCACTCCATCTGAGATCATACATACCCAGGATGACTCGAGTATGGAACACATTCGTACAGGATAATGATGTCAACGAGATAAAGTCAGTTGATCAAATGAAAATGCTGGCCCACAGATGGCTCCAACTTCATCCTGTTTCATATTTGTATGTCTCATAACAATAAAAATGCTTTCAAATGAGCTGATGTAGGTAACAGCTCTTAGCTTGCCAATAAAGTTAGGAATCCTTAACCTGTAAATAGCTGTCAATAAAGCTAGGGATCCTTAACCTTATCAAACCCTGTGTAAAAAAAAAAGAAAAAAAAGAGAGAGAGAGAGAGAGAGAGAGAGAGAGAGAAATCGCGGTCAGCAGGATTCGATACTGCAACTGAGAGACGGGCAAGATTCTCAGGCAGCGCTCCTATCCACTCAACCACAAATGCCTCAAAACCTGCTCTGTAGCAGTATCGAATCCTGCTGACTGCAGTCTTTCTCTGTATTTACCCGCTTGTTTCTGTGTGATGCACTGATATATATATATATATATATATATATATATATATATATATATATATATATATATATATATATATATATATATATATATATATATATTTTCCTCGGCCGTCTCCCACCAAGGCAGGGTGGCCCAAAAAGAAAAAGCTTTCATCATCATTCACTCCATCACTGTCTTGCCAGAGGCGCGCTTACACTAGTTATAAAACTCCAACATTAACACCCGTCCTTCAGAGTGTAGACACTGTATTTCCCATCTCCAGGACTCAGGTCCAGCTGCCGGTTTCCCTGAATCCCTTCATAAATACATAGACGCAAATAAAAGTTTCTAACCTTGGTACCTCTGCAATCCTGCTTTCTGTCTTGCCCTTAATTCTTTCAAAAATTGTTACCTGGTATACTCTACACTGTTATGTAAAGTTATACGCATGCTCTGCCAATCTCTAGGTATCTCCATCCTTTTATGCAAATACACCTACAGCTCCATGAAACATACCCTTTTCATTCTACCCACTGTTTCATACACCTCACCCACACTCACATCTGTCTCTTCCTCACTCCTTCACGATGTCATACCTCCTTTCCCAGTTCATCACATCAGTACTTCCCTTCCCAGAAGCATACAGACATCACAGTTCAGGTAACCTTCCGATCTGCAACATTCACGAACGTCCTTCAGAATGCAGGCACTAGACTTACCAACTCCAGGACTCAAGTCCGGCTAAGTGGATTCCCTGAATCTTTTCATATATATATTACCTTGCTCACGCTCCAAAATCACGTCATATCATGAAAACCACTTGCCCCCAGTCTTATTTAACACCCTCACACGAGCATGTTCAATTGTTTTTATTTTTACCGATCTGTAAATTTATCCATTTAATCTACACACACAAATGCTACTTATGATAAATAGTAACTGAACTTCAAGACATTAGAAAATAAATGGACGAATTTAGATATCATCAGGACGTACAAGATACTCAGAGATCTTTATAGGAGGGAGACACACAAGCTGCATAAAAGGCTGAGTTATGGAACAAAGAAAGATAGATATAAATTAAATTAATATTATATTAAATAAAAGTGCTACTCCTCTATGAGTCCGACTCAATGATTATTAACATATGGGAATGATTCTTCTCTCTCAGCTTGCTTAGAAAGTACAGATAACCGGTGGAGAAAGTAGTGGAGGCACACTTCCTACATACAACAAAGAGAGGTGTTCAGTTGGGTTTCTTTCTCAGTGCTCTCAAACTCTCCAGCCCCGATTCCTCAAATTCACTAAGCTCTTTTGCAGTTGACCTTTTTTTTTCTGCTATTTCCATGTGGAATTACTGAAGAATAACACTCCAAGTGTCGATTACAGCAATAACCGCTTTCTTCATCATCCCTTCTTCCACGGAACGTAAGAACGCTTCTGGGTTACTTAACAAAGCCAGTTACATCAACGCCACCTTCACCTCCACCACTACCAGAAACACAACTAAGTTTAAGAAGATTAACTCCAGCCCTGAGGATAATGCAAGCTTCTACACCATTCCTTGCAGTAATTTTAATAAAGAATACATGTTTGAGACCACAAGGGGGCTGGCCACACGCGTACAGAAAAACAGATTTACTTGTTATGTCTTACCAATAAAACTAACATAGCCTGTATTTTATATCGCTTCGCGCCACATTAACTGACGTAGATCAAGCATGGTTATCCGTGAAAAAAAAGAAGTGCCCAGAATTGGCTCTCAATCATACCACAAATACCAATACCCAGAATCAGGGAAGCTTCAGATTTGGGGCTCGTGGCTCACATGCTCCTTCAGACTCACAGCCTTACTGACTTGATATAATAAGGCTCATAATTCACCACTTCTCGTCACTGCTTTCCCCGCTATACATACCATATACAGTACTTTCTATAGACTAAAAAAAATGCCTAGTCTCTAATCGAGATGTTGTCTCATAAAAGGTTTAACTTATTCTGCAGTGTTTTATATCAGCTTTTCGGCTTAACGTGTTCTGCAGCATTTATGAAGTTAAGAGCCTGAACACGTGACTAAAAGTGAGTACATCTAGGTGACTTCCACTTGGTGAGCACAATATATATTCACACACATACACACACACACACAAAATTACGTTGCTTGTAAAACTCTGTTGTATTAAAAAGATAAGTTTAATAAATATAGTGTTGAAAGTATGATTAATTCCAAGGTATAGAAATGATTTCATGGAACTGATGACGGAAAAATGGTGAGTGGTACACTGAGGTATCTGTGGAGACAAAGAACGTTATCCGTGGAGGCAAAAAAAAAAGGGAAAAGAATGAGAATATAATAGAAGCAACACTTTCATAGGCGTGAAGCACTGTTTGTGTATCTTGCGGCGAGTAGGAGGCTGGAGGCAGTTGAGATGTCATGTCTGAGGGCAATGTGTGGTGTGAATATTATGGAAAGAATTCATTGGTTGGAGATTAGAAAAAGGTACAGGGTTGCTAAAAGTATTATCAAGAGGGATGAGGTGTTGCTGAGGTGGTTGGGCATTTAGAAAGGTTGGAGGAAGGGTTTAAATAAATGTTTTGTATGTGATGGGCTTGGACATTTAGCAAGCATGTGTGAGAGCTTGTGGAAGCAAGTGTTTTTTATGACTTGACATGCTGTTCGAGTGTGAGCAAGGTAACATTTATGAAGGGATTTGGGAAAAACGATTAGCCGGACTCGAGTTCTGGAGGTGGGAATTACAGTGTCTATGCTCTGAAGGAGGGGTGGGGATATTTGCAATTTTGAGACGTATTTGAACTACAGTAACGGCGCGCCTCTGGCAAGACAGTGATAATGTGAGTGATGGTGAAAACGTTTCTTCTTTTTCGGGTCACCCTGCCTCGGTGGGAGACCACCGATGTTGTAAAAAAATATAGTTTAGGTTAAAACAGATCTCAATCAAATATAATGAACAAAGGACAGAAAAAATACCCTTTCATGGTTCTAAACACCTGCATCTTCAAAAGACAATCACGATTACGATTCGGTTAGTTGTGAGACCCCAATGGATTCCAATGGAAATAAGTCACTTTGTCAGACTTTTCTGGGTTATCCCAGGTTCTCTACACATACGCTGCTATGTATGACAATCTGTGTAACTGAATTTGTGCATACCTGAATAAACTTACTTAGACACTGTCAAGTAGCGTCATCATGATGACCCTGGAGGAACCTAATGCTAAGTTAAAGATTCGTATCTAGTTTAGGTGTTACTGTGATATGATTTAGCCAAGTGTAGCTTCACACATGTGCACGTACCGTCACATATGTGCACATAGCCTCCCACATGTGAAAGTACCCTCACACATATGCAGGTAGCCTCACATATGTGCAGGTACTCCTCACACGTATGCATTTACCCTTCACACCTGTCACTGCACGCCTGGCTTCACTCAGGTGAGTAACCACTTGTAGTCATGACCGTCACTCATGTATGTGCACAGTTTGGAGTGCAGATATGGTCGTCTGTCTGACCTTTACACTCTCACCTGCGGTATTTCCCAGACCGCTGTCTACACTGCCGCAAGAACCCACCCACCCACCACCTCCACCACCACCACCCCAACCACCTCCACCACCACAACCCCCACCCCCACCACCACCACCACCCCACCCCCACCCCCACCCCACCCCCACTACCACCACCACCAAACATCCAGTCATTTACAGAGACGTTCAGATACAGGGAAGTATAAATAACTTTATTGTTAATCATAAGAAATTCGAAATCTTGCGATTGTGTACACTCTGGCTAGGGGATTGTGTACACTCTGGCTAGGGGATTGTGTACACTCTGGCTAGGGGATTGTGTACACTCTGGCTAGGGGATTGTGTACACTCTGGCTAGGGGATTGCGTACACTCTGGCTAGGGGATTGTGTACACTCTGGCCAGGGGATTGTGTACACTCTGGCTAGGGGATTGTGTACACTCTGGCCAGGGGATTGTGTACACTCTGGCTAGGGGATTGTGTACACTCTGGCTAGGGGATTGCGTACACTCTGGCTAGGGGATTGTGTACACTCTGGCTAGGGGATTGCGTACACTCTGGCTAGGGGATTGTGTACACTCTGGCTAGGGGATTGTGTACACTCTGGCTAGGGGATTGTGTACACTCTGGCTAGGGGATTGTGTACACTCTGGCTAGGGGATTGTGTACACTCTGGCTAGGGGATTGTGTACACTCTGGCTAGGGGATTGTGTACACTCTGGCTAGGGGATTGTGTACACTCTGGCTAGGGGATTGTGTACACTGGCTAGGGGATTGTGTACACTCTGGCTAGGGGATTGCGTACACTCTGGCTAGGGGATTGTGTACACTCTGGCTAGGGGATTGTGTACACTCTGGCTAGGGGATTGTGTACACTCTGGCTAGGGGATTGTGTACACTCTGGCTAGGGGATTGTGTACACTCTGGCTAGGGGATTGTGTACACTCTGGCTAGGGGATTGTGTACACTCTGGCAAGGGGATTGAGCTCACACTCTTAGGGGATTGTGTACACTGGCTAGATTGTGTACACTCTGGCTAGGGGATTGTGTACACTCTGACTAGGGGATTGTGTACACTTTAGGGGATTGTGTACACTCTGGCTAGGGGATTGTGTACACTCTGGCTAGGGGATTGTGTACACTCTGGCTATATATGTACACTCTGGCTAGGGGATTGTGTACACTCTGGCTATTGTGTAGCCCATTGAGCTCATTTTATGAGATTCTATATGTATGTTATATGGATTTATAGCCCATGCATATGTATGTTTATATAAAAATTCAAGGGAGACATAACACACATTTGCAAGAAACTAATGAATGTATTGTCATCACGAACTACAGTATTACTGTCACTGTATGCAGTACCACCGCTAGAACAACCACCCCATCCCTCCTTCGCTCTCTCCCTTTCTCCCTCTCTCTCTCCCTCCCTCTCTCCCTCCCTACCAGAACCCCCTCCATGGCTGTCTCCCTCCGCGCATCCTGACAGTGAGGGAGATGATACAGGTTACCTTCACCAAGGTAGCAAGTCATGTATGCATCATCGGACGAGTGCCAGGACCAGTGCCAGGACCAGTGCCAGGACTAGTACCTGGACGAGTGTCAGGATGAGTGCCAGGACGAGTGTCAGGACCAGTGCCAGGACCAGTACCTGGACGAGTGTAAGGATGAGTGCCAAGACGAGTGCCAGGACGAGTGCCAGGACCAGTGCCAGGACCAGTACCTGGACGAGTGCCAGGATGAGTGCCAAGACGAGTGCCAGGACGAGTGCCAGGACGAGTCCCAACCTTCTCAGCGATTCATCTTCAGTATTTGATGTGTAGAGGAAAAACCACCACTTAAAAACCACCACTTAAAAACCACCACTTAATATATAAAAGGTTTACTTGTCGGTTACCAGTTCTCATACTCAAATAACCTATCCTAGAATAAGATATTTTAAAATTTTGTACCGATGTAGTTCGTGCAGAAATGGACGCACTGCAAAACTATGGAAAACTTGACTGGTATTCCCTATGCTTGTTTTAGTGAACGATCCCAGAGTCATTGTTCGCCGTTGTCAAATTAATAACGTGAGAGGAACAGATATAGGCATGAGGACGTAATTATTTATAACAAGAGTGAAAGAGCTTGTTCGGCAACAGGTGCGAGAACATAGTAAGTGGGCCACGAACACCTAGGTGTAAAATAACTGAGAACACCGCAGTATAAATACTGGTACAGTAACAGTTTCTGGTACAGATACATATACCATAATACTTACTGGTACAATAATAGTTACTGAGACAACAATAGTTAGTCGCAAAATAACAAATACTGGTACAATAATAGTTACTAAGTGAACAACAGTTTTAGTGCAATAACAGTTACGAATACAATAACAGCTTTCAGTACAATAACGGTTACTGGTACAATAATTATTTCTATTCAATTTATATAAAAATTACTGACAAATTGTAATTGTAGCCTCTGGTACAATCACACACAAAAAATAAATAAAATTAATTACTCTCTACCAGTTACCTTAGCCACCTGAAGTTACATTACTTACAATTAGTGCATGTAATTTAGGTTGCATCACTCACGAGGTTATTGAGTGAGTCTGGATAATACCATCCAGTACAATTATATCCAGAAAACTCCATTCTTAGGATCATTTTCGACGGCTGTTTCCTGTAGTATTACCTGGTGGTGATGATGCTTATTATCCTTGTATGTTGATGATGCGGTGTGAGGCCTTGCGTATTTTCACGAGTGTGATGGTGAGGCCTTGTGTGTGATGGTGAGGACTTGTGTGTGATGGTGAGGACTTGTGTGTGATGGCGAGGGCTTGTGTGTGATGGTGAGGACTTGTGTGTGATGGTGAGGACTTGTGTGTGATGGTGAGGACTTGTGTGTGATGGTGAGGACTTGTGTGTGATGGTGAGGACTTGTGTGTGATGGTGAGGACTTGTGTGTGATGGTGAGGACTTGTGTGTGATGGCGAGGGCTTGTGTGTGATGGTGAGGACTTGTGTGTGATGGTGAGGACTTGTGTGTGATGGTGAGGACTTGTGTGTGATGGTGAGGACTTGTGTGTGATGATTTGTATGTATGTGACGGTGATGATTTGTGTATGTGACGGTGAGAATTTATGTGTGTGATGGTGAGGATTTGTGTGTGATAGTGAGTGCTAGTGTGTGATGATTTGTGTGTATGTGACGGTGATGATTTGTGTGTATGTGACGGTGAGGATTTATGTGTGTGATGGTGAGGTCTTGTATGTGATGGTGAGGCTTTCTGTGTGATGGTGAGGAGTTTTGTGTGAGGGTGAGGATTATGTGATGGTGCGTACTAGTGTGATCACGTTGATGAGTGTATTCGCGAGACTTAGTGACCGTTCGTGAAGTCTTGTGTGAGTTGGTGAATCATTGACCGTGTTGGAGCTGTCTTATATAAGTTGTGTGTGTGTGTGTGTGTGTGTGTGTGTGTGTGTGTGTGTGTGTGTGTGTGTGTGTGTGTGTGTGTATGAGTGTGTGTGCGTGTGTGTGTATGAGTTTGTGTATGTACTCACCTAGTTGAGGTTGCAGGGGTCGAGTCCAAGCTCCTGGCCCCGCCTCTTCACTGGTCGCTACTAGGTCACTCTCCCTGAACCATGAGCTTTATCGTACCTCTGCTTAAAGCTATGTATGGATCCTGACTCCACTACATCGCTTCCCAAACTATTCCACTTCCTGACTACTCTGTGGCTGAAGAAATACTTCCTAACATCCCTTTGATTCATCTGTGTCTTCAACATCCAACTGTGTCCCCTTGTTACTGTGTCCAGTCTCTGGAACATCCTGTCTTTGTCCACCTTGTCAATTCCTCTCAGTATTTTGTAAGTCGTTATCATGTCCCCCCTATCTCTCCTGTCCTCCATTGTCGTCAGGTTGATTTCCCTTAACCTCTCCTCATAGGACATACCTCTTAGCTCTGGGACTAGTCTTGTTGCAAACCTTTGCACTTTCTCTAGTTTCTTTACATGCTTGGCTAGGTGTGGGTTCCAAACTGGTGCCGCATACTCCAATATGGGCCTAACGTACACGGTGTACAGGGTCCTGAACGATTCCTTATTAAGATGTCGGAATGCTGTTCTGAGGTTTGCCAGGCGCCCATATGCTGCAGCAGTTATTTGGTTGATGTGCGCTTCAGGAGATGTGCCTGGTGTTATACTCACCCCAAGATCTTTTTCCTTGAGTGATGTTTGTAGTCTCTGACCCCCTAGACTGTACTCCATCTGCGGTCTTCTTTGCCCTTCCCCAATCCTCATGACTTTGCACTTGGTGGGATTGAACTCCAGGAGCCAGTTGCTGGACCAGGTCTGCAGCCTGTCCAGATCCCTTTGTATTTCTGCCTGGTCTTCGATCGAATGAACTCTTCTCATCAACTTCACGTCATCTGCAAACAGTGACACCTCGGAGTTTATTCCTTCCGTCATGTCGTTCACAAATACCAGAAACAGCACTGGTCCTAGGACTGACCCCTGTGGGACCCCGCTGGTCACAGGTGCCCACTCTGACACCTCTCCTCGTACCATTACTCGCTGCTGTCTTCCTGACAAGTATTCCCTGATCCATTGCAGTGCCTTCCCTGTTATTCCTGCTTGTGTGTGTGTGTGTGTGTGTGTGTGTGTGTGTGTGTGTGTGTGTGTGTGTGTGTGTGTGTGTGTGTGTGTGTGTGTGTGTGTGTGTGCGTGGGTGTGTGTCTGTGTGTGTGTGTGTGTGTGTGTGTGTGTGCGTGCGTGTGTGCGTGCGTGTGTGTATGTGTGTGTGTGTGTGTGTGTGTGTGTGTGCGTGTGTGTGTGCGTGTGTGTGTGTGTGTGCACATTCTTCCAGTAAAAGTTGGAGGTGCGTCGGCATGTGCTGAGTGTTGCGTGGGTGGACGCACACGCACGCACACACACACACACGCACACACACGCACACACATACACACACACACACCCACACACACGCGCACAGCGCACCATACACACACACGCACGCACGCGCACACGCACACACGTACACACACACCCCCACACACACACACACGAGCGCGCGCGCGCACGATTCTTTTTTTACGCGCACGTCATGACACACATGACCAACCACGAGGCTGGTGTCATAAGATGCCAGTCGACCACACCTACTACCATCAACCTTGCCATCTCTCTCTCTCTCTCTTTCTCTCTCTACCCCCTACCCCCTTGCTGGACCTCTTCCACTCTCCTCTTCGTTCAAAATTAATATTCTTCTGGTGGTATTCTTTTTCTTAATAGACAACCATGATCTCGTGTCACCTCTGTTTAAGGCGCTAAGAAATATTCTTTATCTAGAATATGAAAATATTCTTCTATGAGTTTTTTTCTTCCTTCTCTCGAAGCTTTCTTCTTCCTTCTCTCGAAGCTTTCTTCTTCCTTCTCTCGAAGCTTTCTTCTTCCTTCTCTCGAAGCTTTCTTCTTCCTTCTCTCGAAGCTTTTTCTGTAGCTTTTCGTTTGATTTCGTTCCTATGTCATGCACATTATTTTATGTGGACATCACAAAGTTGGAAGATATTTCATCTCTGGCCAAACATGAACTCTAAAAACTTCTTTTCTTTACAAAATGTGAG